>NC_092048.1:56998183-57200637 GCF_003086295.3 Arachis hypogaea
CGTGTCCTCGGGAGGGGGAGCGAGTGCGGGTGTGGGATCGGCTGGCGTCACCGTGGGTGTGGCTGATGTCTCCGTGGGGTCGGCCCCTCGCTGCTAGCTCTCGCTCAAGGTTTTGTACTCTATGTCTGAGTTCCTGCATGATCCTGGCACGGTCGGCCCCCATTCCTCCGAAGGGACGTCTTTCGGGGGCCTTGGTGTATATTTGTTAGTTCGGCTGAACGGAAGACCGTGGCTGTTCGCCGGCACGGGCTGTCAAACTTGTCCTGCTCAGGCGGGCCCCGCCTCCTCCGCGGAGTTCCTCCAAAGTGGGGGGTCACTCCATGTCTGCTCCGGGATCCCCACAGACGGCGCCAATGTTCGTTACCTGTGGATGTCAGGTACTCGACGGATCGGGTGGTGGTGGAAGGATAAGGGGGTGAGATCCTGGAGCAACCTGGAACGGGTCTTTAGGTTTAAGCGGGAGATTGGTGAAGCCGACGATTGAACGGACGAGGGGGGATGGCCACCTGCAAGGACACTCCGACGCTCAAGTCAGTGTCCGTACGAAAGGATGGCCAAATTAGGTAAGGTGATGTGTACCTCGGGAGGAGTGCTGACCTCTCCCCTTATATACTGTGCTGGGTGTGCCTAAAAATGACCTAGCCCACTGGTCAGGGCGCTTGTGAGCTGTCCCTGTCCACGTGGGGGGAGCTGGCCGTCCTGGACTTCGGGTCATGGCTTCAGGTGTTGCCCCGGGAAAGCCGACCCGACCGGTATGCTAAGTGTGGTGCGTTGGGTTGCGCAAGTGGTGAGGTTGGACGTCGGTTGGGTCGGACTTTATGGACCGACCCGTTGGATTTTCCTTGTGAGGGATAGCTTGAGTCTGGGTCAGAGGTGGCGCCCCGACTCGGCGGTTAGTTGGACTGAACTTGTAGTGGTCTGTAACAAAATATAATGAAAATTAAATCATGGAAAAAGAAAATTTGAATTATAGATAGATTAGACGAAAAATTTTGATGATATTTTTAACTGATTTCTTGTCATTCTATTTAAAGGAATAATATAAATATTCATCTTATTCAATTTACGATGCTCATATTTCAGTCATTTTATTTATAATTATTTTATTTTATAACAACGTAGTGATTTTCATTAAGCATACGAAGATAAAATATATATTTATATCATTTTAGTAAATATTTAATAGTATTTATACAAAAATATCATATATAGTGAACAATTATTTAAAAATATCTACATAATAAACACAAATATATATATATATATATATATATATATATATATATATATATATATATAGTGACGGATCCAGAAAATTTTAGTAGTGGGACAAAATTTATATAACATTATAATAATTTTTATAATAAAAATAATGTGTATATAAAAAATTAAATATTAAATTATCTATTAACCATTATATATCTGTGTATAAATATATGTGTTGTTTAACTTATTTTTAATGTATATTTTATATTTTAATATATATATTTTATACAATGGATTATTTTTTATGTACATATAACATGATTATTGTTATGATTATATTTTATTATTGTAAAATATGATTAGCCTTCAAAATATCTAATATATAAATTATAATATTAAAATAGTAATTTAAATAATAATATATAATTTAAAATTCTATTATTTTAGGTTTTATATTTTAAAAAATTAAATAATTTTTCTCTTAACACTACCATCAAAATTTCTCTTTTCTTATATATATTACTAAATAATTATTTAGAAATTCACTTCCTACCAACACAATTAGAAGTCGACTCTTATTGATACTTATAGTTAAAAAAGTTCTTTCAATTAATACAGTTGCTATGCAAAAATTAAAGCTAATTTAAAAAGAAGATAAATAATATTCTTTTGAGTTGATTTTTAAAAAAGAACACTAATTTCGTTTAAATTTGAGAATTGATCATTCTAACAAATTTCTAATATAAAATTTTTAAATGGACGATTAAATATCAAAAGTTGAATAAAAAATTATTGTGGGGTCAAATTTAATAATCTAATAGGGACAAATAAATATTATTATTATATACTACTCAAAAAAATTCCAAATCGTAGTGGGGGCGCTTGCCCCCACACCACTATAAGTAGAACCGTCCCTGTTATATATATATATAAGTTAAATAAATTAATAAAAAGATAAATTTAAAAAAATTTAAAAAAAAGAGGAGAAATAAAAATATAGCAAAACTTTTGTATCTTCGTTTGCAAATTTCTCCGTTTTTTTCTTCAAAAATGTGTGTTTGTTGTGAAAGAAGAGAAACAAAAAAATAAAATAAAAAGATACAAAATTTCTGTATTTTCGTCGACAAACTTCTGCATTTTCCCTAAAAGATTTCTTTTTTTTTTTTCAAATGTTTTGTGCAAAAATTTGTTACTAAAATTTTAAAAAAATAAAAAACATAGAAATTTATAAAGTTAAACACAGAAATTTGTGAAGATGAATGCAAAATTATTACATAGATAAAATATTAAAAGAACATAGAAATTCATAATTTTAAAAACACAAAAAAAATCTATACAAAGAAATATCTTCTTCTATGGCTTCTTTTTTGTTTACTTCTTTTTTCTTTTTCTATGTTGCTCTTACTTCTTTGTTTTAAGTTTTTTTTTTTTTCTCTTTTTCTTGTTTTTATTTTTTTTATTTTAAAAGAGAGAAACAAAAGAAAATAAAAGAAACATAACGAAAAACAAAGAACATGCAAAAAAGGAAAAAGAAGAAGGCAGAAAAAGGATACAGAGAAGACATAGAAGAAAAAGAATGAGAAGAAGACAATGCGAAAGAAGAATGAGAAGACAGAGAATAAATGTGTGTATGAGGATACATACAGCATGATTTGGTTCGACTAGGTTACTAAAAACACTTGGTTACCAAACATTTTTATTTGTCAAATTGATCAACAAGTTATTTTTGTCATTTTGTAATTGATAATAGTAGAGGTGTAATCGAGTCTGTTTAGGTTAGATTTGAGTAAAAATGGGAACCGATTAGAACAAAATTGATCGGTTCGAATTAGGTTGAATTGGTGTATTTTTTGTGATTGTACCTGAATCGAACCAATTAAATATAGGTTTAAATCGGTTTGGATAATTAGTTACTCGATCAAATTTAAATTTGTAAAAAAAAAATTAAAAAGAAAAATAGTCTATAACAAAAAATAAAAGTAAGAATAAAAATTAAATGATTGTACATTACAATTATTTTTTTAATAGTTGGGACCGAGTGATATTAGGGTCACATATATTATATATACACTACTTATTTTTTTTAATATAATATTTTGGATAATTAGAAAATTGAGTCGGATTCCACAATCTTTGATCCGATATCCAGACTATTTAAGTTCAAGTACAATACCCGCAACAATCGAATCAGATCCAAGATAACATGGACATTTTAGTATAAATTATTTTATGTTTTAAAAATAAATAATGATGCAAATATAGTTCATCCGTCGTCTTCCTAGTACGTATCAATTAGCCGCCACATCGGAGAAAAGACTATGAACGGCATTGTTACTTATAAATAATCCTAGGATTAGAAATTAAAAAGTACGTGCTCCGAACATGGTCAAATTTGAATATAAACTAATAAAAGTTAGCACGCTGCTCCTCATTTACACCGTTTATATCTCAATTTAGAGTCAAGGAAGAGAATTTCATGAGTAAATTAAAAATATGAAGAGCAGGAAACACACACTGGAATAAATGTAATTTACAAGACCCAATCCATGAGACAAGAAGAAAGAAAAATAATAAATTTAACAATAAAAAGAAAAAGAAGAAAAGAAAACGCAAATCTCCTTTGAATTGGACATGTACACCGTAAATCCCACACTGGAAAATTATTTTTTCTAACCCTACAACATCTCGGGAATGATACATAAAGAAACATGGCACTCAAAGCAAAGCAAGAGAAGCTCGTGTGATTTACATAGAATCACAAACAGAATATGCACAACTCCGGCAAGAAATTCTTTCTTCCGACTATCTCATCGTCGTCCATGGTAACCAAGAATACGGTTGGTAGGATTAGGATGGATAGAACTGTAAAAAAGAGTTAATCAAAATGTTCAGTCCTTAGGTACAAAAGTCTTCTGCTTGGAGCAGGAGGCGCTAACCCTGGGATATCCCTGATATCTTTGTTGTGGGGATTCACAATCTGCAATGTGCAAGAGTCGGTTAAAACAGAAGCATGGACATCTTGCATAACATAACCAGTTGGCAAAATAAAAAACATACAAGTATTTCAACGGCAAATTTGCTTGCACGGATCATTCTGCAACTATTTTCTTCTACCATCATTTTATTCAATTCTAAAAAATTAATACATAAATAAAAATAAAGGTTTAAAAATATCTAATAATCCAATCTAAATATTATTTTCAAGTGAGTTCTCTGCACAGGAGTTTCTTGTTTTTGTTAGTAGTTTTGGGGCCTGAGCAGCATAATTTAGTTTAACATTTTTATTTTCTTCCTTAAAACAAGGTATTGGATTTCACGAGAGAAAGTATCAGTGACAAATTGATGAAATTAATAGATCGAATGAAGATAGTACCTTCACAACAATAATGGCAATGACACCACAGACAATAAGCACCAGAAGCAGCATGATGCACTTATCAGTAGCTACCTGATAACAGGACGTAACGTAGAGTATAAGTCATGGCCGATGTTTAAAAAGTTTATATTGCATACAAACAAACAAAAATAAAATCAACCTGTCTGCCAATCTCCTTCACAAGCTGCGAGGCCTTCTTAATTGAAAATTGAATTGAATCAAGCTCATTAACAATCCGACCCATTTGTTCAGTCTGCACAATTTGATGACAAGACACATCAAATGTTTGATAGGATATGATTTCCCCTTTTTAAAAGTGAATTTGACATAAAACACTTACTTGGCCCTTCAAGGTAGTAGCAGTTTGGGTGCCTACTTCGATTGTTTGATGAACAACCTACATTTTGTATAAATTTAAGAATGAACATAAACAAGCAACGAAGTCTAATTCTGAATCTGATGTAAGTCACACCTGTTTAGATCTTTCAATAGCCTGATCAGTTTCATCCATTTGCTTCATCCCAGCATTGATAAGTTCTTGATTAGACATTTCTATACAATAAGCCAAATGGGTCAATTTGGTGAGATATATTCTTCGATCACTACACGAGAACAAAAACATGCAGAGAAAGGGCAAGTGCCCAATCCCCAACCCAAAAATTCAAGTATCATGCCAACAAAGATGATGCCTGCTATGCCAATGCAAAAATTAGCATACAGATACAATGGAAAGATGATAGATGGAGACAGGTTACAATGGGAAAAACGCAGATATGAATTCTAACTCAATGGAGAGTTTGGATCATCTTATTTATACACCTTCCATTGCATTAGGCATACATCCAGTAAATCCATTTGCCTTTAAGGATGCCACCATGAATAATCATGAAATTGATGAACTTCAGTGAATCAGGTGTATAGTCTCGGCAACTGTTTGTCTATTATCCATCCCTCTTAAATATCGTGTTGTGATGAACCATATAGAATCGAGGCCAGTGTGAGGCCATAAGAACAGTCAAGAATTTGATGAACTTTAGTGAATCAGGTGTATAGTCTCTGCAACTGTGTGTCTATAATCCAACCCTCTTAAATATCATGATGTGATGAACCATATAGAATTGAGGCCAGTGTGAGGCCATCAGAACAGTCAAAAATAAATAAGATAATAAAACACAGACACACATTTGTTTTCTACCCATTTTTTTAAAACATAAAATTTAAAAAAAAATGGGTAGAAAACATTCTCCTCTTGAGATCTCACTTTTGCACGACTTTTACACGATTCAAGCTTTCTATCTTTCACAATCAAATTTCATATATATTTATACATAAATCCTAAAAGCATTCTTTTGTTAATTTTGATGAATGTAGAGCACATACTACTAGGGATGTCTAAACTCCCTAGGAGGTGGGGATCCCCGTGGGGACCGCCCCGAATGGGGCCTTGATGACAGAGAAGTTTCCCTGCGGGGACGGGGATAGGGGACAAAATTCCCCCGAAGCAGGTGCGGGGACCCGAGCGGGGATCCCCGTCTGCGTCCCCGCTAATCCCCGAATATATTAAATTACTTAAACACCCTTAATAGTTTATCTCACTTTGGTTTTTTAGTCATTTCACCTTCCATATATATAGAAGAGTAATGCTACATGGCCAGCAAATATTATCATTTTTGGCTCGCACTTAACCAGCAATAATTTGCACCCATATTTACAGACGTTTTGCATACAAGAAGTATATAATCTACACCTATATTTACTAGAGTTTTGCACACATGAATCAATACAGTTTGCACCCATAAATCAATACAATTTACACCCATATTTTTCAGAATTTGCATACATAAATTAGTAAAATGACAATTTAGTATGTGTTGGAAAAATACTAAAATTGCTGGCCTCCAAGAGTTTTTCTATATAGAAAAAGTGAGAACCCTAATTCCTTTTCCCCCTCACTAGCGCTGCACTCACCCAGTTACCCTCACCCCTAAGCCCTCGCGACACCCCCCTTTTCTGTTCTCTCCATCCTCTCTGCACCCAGCCAGCCACCTCCCTTGCCACTCTCCTTTTCACCTCGCCATCCCACTCACCGCGACATCACCAGGCACCGTGGCGTTCTCTCTCCGGCGCTGTTCTCTCTCCCGCACCGCGACATCACCACACCGCGCAGTTCCCCCTCCGCACCGCGCTGTTCCCTGCCTCGCCGTCGGGTCTCCTCAACTTGTCAAAAGAAGTCGCCAAAGCGTCCCCCCAATTCGTCGAAAGAACTCGCCGTCGCATTCCCCCACCACAGCCCTGTTGTCCTCCTCCTCCTCCTCCTCCTCCACCTCCACTTTCACCTAATTTCAGGTTTGATGCTCTTTTCCCGTTTTTTTGCCGTTTTTGCCGATTTATTGCAGTTTAAAATCTCCTTTGTATAATATCTGTTATGTGTTTTCTGTATAATCCCCTGTAATCTATTGCACTTAGACACATAGGGTTTATAATTATGAAACAGTTAGGGTTTGATACTCTTCCTATGTATAATCTTTGTTATGTGTTTTCTGAATAATCTGCTCTATTATGTGTTCTTTTTGTTGATTTATTGCAGTTTATAATTTATCCCTTTCTGTGTTTTTTGCCGTTTTTGCTGATTTATTGCAGTCTAAAATCTCCTCTATATAATCTCTGTTATGTGTTCTCTGTATAATCTCTTCTGTTATGTGTTCTTTTTGCTGATTTATTGCAGTTTATAGTTTATCCTTCTCTGTTTTTTGCTGTTTCTGCTGATTTATTATGTATCTTTTGTATTTGATTTAATCTTTTTTTGTTTTCTGAATTTTCTCTTTGTATCTGAAGTTGAGCTAGAATCTAGTGTTTCTGTATTAAATCTTAATTTAGTGTTTCTATATTAAATCTTGCTGTTTATGTACAGGATGGATAGTTTTAGCTTGACTCCTATTGTTGATTGATATAATATAGGTAAACCAAGGTCGAAAATTCCAATTCCTTGGGACTATGAGATGAATACAGGGGATTTAGGAGTTTAGTTTATTATTTTTTTTATTATGTCAAATTTTTATTTAATATATGGTATTCTTGTTTTTTATGTATGTTAACATATTCATGTTTGTGTTGTTTTAATAGAAAACATGGAGTTATTTGTTGGATGTTGTATTCTGACAATGGAAAAATATTTGATGTTGAAGACTTTATTTTATGGCTTTTTTTTTATAATGGAAGTTGTATTTCAAGATTTTGTTTTATGGACTATGATTTATTATTTTGTATTTCCACTTGTAATCTTGGATAAGATATGTTTGTGTTGTAATAATGTTTTTTTATTTTTAAAAAATTTTTTCCTATAATTTCCATATAAATATTCAATATAGAGAGATGGGGAATGGAGCCTGCGGGGAACACAGGGAACGGGGATGGGGACAATTATCTCCCCCCCCCCCCCCCAATGGCGGGGATCGGGGCGGGGACGAGGAGTAAATCTTGGGGCAGGGGCGGGGAGGCATCCCCTGCCTCGCCCCATTGACATCCCTACATACTACACAATTAAACTTGTATGGTTTGAAATTAGTTTGGACACAAGCTTAGATCGTCATTGGGTAAATCAGCACATGGTCACCGTTGTCACCGTTGTCCCATGAAAAGCATGTGAATCATTTGATTTGGTGCCAAAATTTGTACAAACAATGTTCTTCAATTCTTGTTGCAATCTTGCACTCTAGTTTGCTGCGCCTTGTGGGTCAGACTCTGGTCATTTATGACATGATCCAGATTCTAAAATTCCCTACAATTTGTTTCTATTTGATTCTTCTTTTTTTTTTCTCTCTCGAGAAACTGAGAAAAGGAAACGTTGAATGGAAAAAATGGTCCGTTGCTTGGTGTATGATGGGGAAAACTGTGTACCGAAACTTCAACAGTTTGTGGTTGGTTGTGCAGATTATCAAGCTCAGACCATGTGCTCTAGCAGTATAACTCGAGTGATACAACAGTTGGAACAGTTTTTTTTTTAAAGGAAAAGTTAGAACTTAGAATAGGTAGCTATAGAGATAACAATCAGTCAGTGAGTTACTTAAGACTCAGGTCAAACCATTATCAATTAACCATATACATGAAGCTTCTACCAGAGATTACGTGACAGATTCATAATAGTATCAAATTGTATACAGCAGGTATCAGGAAAAATACAAATAAAAATACAATACCTAAACATTTGCATACAGCAGCAGCATGCCTATAAACCAAAGATAATCACCAACTTAACATATTAAGAGCAAAAGAAGGCTGGAATATTTTACCTGATGCTAGTTGAACATTTTGTTCAGCTGTAGGTTCACTTGTTCCTGCTCCCATGTCAAAAAGTTCAACTTTCTTATTACCAAGGGTATTCAGATACCTATCAATCATCCATATAATAGTATAAATCCTCCATTCAAATAACCAAAAGGATTATGGTACTTTTGGATGAACATAAATACTGTAAAGGGAAAAGAGATAATATTTTGAATTATTGATAGTAATGAGCACACGAAAATGGTATTAACCATATTATCTGTTCTAAGACCTACGTGTCTTTACATAGAAGAGTTATTTTATTTTAACTGCAGAAACAGAAATATGAGGTGTCAGCTTACGATTTTCTCAGAGCCACGTATGAATTTAGTTCCTTGATCTGCAAAAAAAGAAGGGACCATTGTAAGCAAACATAAACAATCAGCAGTTCTAGTGCAACAAGAAGCAATGACTTAATTTATGAATGAGCATGAGAACAACCAAATCTACCCCACCCTAGATCATGATGAAAAAGCCTGAGACTCACATTTAGCAATGCAAATCATTTACAAAGATGTGAAAAGAAAAATATCGCCACATTCATAATACTTTGAGGTTGAAGATATTGTACCCCTTCCAAAACATGAGCATCCAAAATAGAAAGGTTTTCGGCACTAACCATTGATTGTTTTTCATCATTAAGTTGCTTGTTCACTTCTGGGGGATTTTTTCCCTCTTCATCTTTAATTTCTCGATCAAACTCCTTTATCAACCTGTAATAAAAACATAAGGCTTCATACTCCAGAAAGTTGGGGATGCATTGATAAAGGAAATAGCAAACTACAGCAGATCACATTAAAATGTCTTCACCACTTGTGCCTACCAACAGAAAAGTGAATTGGAAAATAAAAAATCTGGAAAGCACCTAATTATAAGGATAACAAAGGATGAGAACTTTCACAACAAAAATGGAGCTTCTACAAGACCTACAAGCAGAAGACTCTGTGTGCTGCTCTTATTATACAACATTCGACCCCTGGATACTGCAATGGACGGTAAAATTCCTAGGCAGAAATTTTCTTTATGATAATTAGTTATTAACAAAGTAAAAAGATTTCTGCAAGTCAATTCATGAGGAAAAGTTAACCAGTAAAGTCAATATGAATGGAACCTACATTTTTCTTCTTACTCAACTCAAAGTTACAGTTGTCACTGAGATATAGCAAGATTACAAGTTTACAACCACAGAAATGCTTAACTAACCTTTTACACTCCACCATCTTATCCTTGAGTTCTTCCAGCTGCTTGCTTTGTCTATTGGAATCTTTAATCTTATCAAGCCTTTGGAAGCCATTTCTGGATGTTAAATGAAAATATTTTATTACTATATAGGAATACTTGAAAAGATTATAGATCTATTGAACTTTATTTATTTCACTTCAGAAAGAATTAGTAACTGCGAAAGTGGCTACAGCAAAGGATACACAAGAAAGCAGAGATAATTACAAATAAATACATTGCTTGAACAAAGACAAATAAAGGAAGGATAACATAACAGCCTTCAAGAAATACTTTACTCGGATAACTATGGTCAACAACATTAATTAACACCAACAATAACATCAGCAGGTTTGAAGGCCACATTAAGGCAATTTCCCCTAATATGTTTGTTATGTGTTCTCTATATAAGGGCAATATGATGCCATTTGATCCACGAAGAAGATCAGATCTAGTGGGATAAGACTTCGTAGTTGTTAGGTATGTTATATGTGGGGCAAATTTAGAATCAATAGCACATCTGTTTTTTGTATAATCTAGTGGCTGTTTTTTCTTATTGAATACTTTGTTAGTTTATTTAGTACCTTTGATGATTGCTGGGTGTGCCTTACAACCTTAGATTAATTTCTCTTTATTGGGTTCTGATCTGGGGAGTAGGAAAGAAGCAAAATATCTGTGCAATGTGCAGTATATGCCACCATTTGGAATATTTGATTAGAGAACCATTTATGTACCTTCAATCACAGATTTTGAGATAAGCAAGTTTAAAGGGATAGAATTAAACATACGGCCACTATTTTTTGTAAAGCTCATGATCTATCCAGAGCACTTCTCCTCTCAAACAAGTTGAGAGATTGGAAAGCTACATTCCATAGATAACTTTTTCTTTTGTTTGCTTTTTTGCTCCGTAAGGAGGACCTCTTATCCTTCCATTTGCTTTATTATTCTTCCCACTATCTTAGTGATGTTATTCTTTTATCAAAAATAAATAAATAAATAATAGCCTCCAGCCCATCACTGCAAAAGAGGCAACCCAAATGATCATACTAAATCTCAAGAGATCATTGTTTTAACAGAAAAGATCTATGTCATATGGGAATACCAAAGCACCTAGAGAAAACATAATAATAAATAAAATAAACCTAAAAATGATTGATCGATATACACTTGTGCTGTTAACTGGAAATGCAACTATAAGGTTAAGGAAGCTTTTCAAATAATGAATTTTATACATCACATTCATTTTTTATTTATATACTTGTGCATTTAAAGCCAATTATTCTCTTCAGATAGATTGGGAACTAAAAACTGCAAAAAAAGTCTACTAGTCTCCTGACCAACATCAATAGCCTTTTTCCGTGGGAGAAGGGGGCACTATTAGCATCCTGATCAACATCAATAGCTTCTTTTTTGGGAGAGAAAAGAATATAGTATTAATAAAGATAAGGATACTATTACAAAGAGATTAGAGGACAAGAAGTCAAAAATGGAATTGCATATCTTAATATCAAACAGTAACGGAATATAGCTTGTCCTCAATGCAGCATTTTCCTGCTAAAATAAAAAACAGAAATATCTCACAAAATCTAGTGGCTCTCAAGACATAGCTTCTTCTAGTAGCACCACTATCCACCCATGCTCATTTCACTAAGCATAACATAACTTGTGTACAATGAGCTACCTCAATAAATACATAACTGGCCATCACTACACCGCTTCAAACCATACAATTCCTAAATTCACAAATATCATTAAGCCTATAAACCTTAAACATACAAATACAAGCACAGGACCAAGTCAAAATTTTCAACATTATCCCCTTTGCTCACTCCAATTTCAAGAATCACTGCCCTAACTAAATAAGATGCTAAACGAGTATGATTCACATCCCAAAATTCGCAACAAGTTTAACTTGCACCCTCTAACATCATATACGAGCAGAGGTGAAAAACTTTCGAACACGAAAACATTGCATAACTGAATCTGAAGAGGTAGTAAAATTAAGTTACATACGCCAGGAATCGAAAGTTATCGCGGATTTTGCCGAGGATCTGCTCCACCTGAGGGCTCATCTGCAAGCTGGTAGCCATTGCTGCCGGCGACTGCGTCTCCTCCGCAAAACCCCGGCGAGAACCGAATTTTCTGGAGGAAACCCTAGCTTGTCGATTTGGCGAGTCTTTGCGCAAGATGCATTATCAGTTGATTTTGCCGCGAGAATCAGAGAGAGGGGAAGTGAAGGAATGGAGAGCGCAAGGAGAATGAGAAAGTGGCAGATTAGGTTTCAATTGAAATAGAATTCAGAAGGAAATAGAGGGAAGCAAGAGCACCGGGAACAGAAAAGGCCAAAGGGGGAGTTTTGGAGAACAGAATACAGTTGTTTTTCTGCTAACAAATAATTAATTGTATTTAATTACATTTATATTTATTTTTGTTTGGATGCATTTTAATTATAACTAGTTTCATTTTCCGTGTAGCCACCAAAAAAAAAAAAGTTTCATTTTCCGTGTCTCCGATGGAAATTTAAATTATAATTTTAAATAAATATTATTTGATATCAATATGAATTAATTTATTTTAAAATAATTAATAATATATAATTTTGGTAGTAACTAATAATATTTGATGTATAATTTATTAAGAGTTAATTTATTATCTATAATTTTTTCTCTAAAATTTATAGTATGTGGTAATAATGATTTTATTTTTTATTAATTAAAAAATTATTTAATTTTTTATTATATAAATAACTTAATTAATAACTTTTATTATTATTTTCTTACTAAAAAATATCAGCATTCATATATTTTTTCAATATTATTAAGTAAAAAACTATTGGTACTATTATTCTTTCTATTCGAGATAATAACTTAAGTTTCTTATTTTATATATAAAATAATATTATAAATAATATCTTATTTTTTAAATTTTTTAATATATTCATATAAAAAAAATTATGCAATAGATCGTATATTATAAAAATTAGATGATTTACATATAAAATTATTTATATAGTCATTACAAAAATATAAAAAAAAAAATTATCCTACATAATAGTCTTAGATATAAGTAACATCATGTATATATTAATATGAGGGTAAAAAACGCATTTAAACAAAGGGGAGTAATGTTGAAAATTTTGACTTGGTCCTGTGCTTGTATTTGTATGTTGGCTTATATGCGTAATAAACTTCTCTCCAATTTCAAGAATCACTGCCCTAACTAAATAAAATCTTGTTTTATACTTATTTTAATTATGTGAATGTAAATTATTATTATAATTTTTATTTTTCTATTCATTAGTAAATAATATTTAAAACTAAGAAAGAGAAAAAAGTTTATTGAAAATGTTTTGTAATTAAATATTTTCTTATAAATATATCCAACTTTTATATATAAATAGTTATAATGTTTAGTAATATTGTATTTGTTATACCGATTAACCTAATACCTCAAGCAAGTAAGATTAACCTAGGTCTAATATTAGGATCTTAAATCTAACCTAGGTTCATTCTCTTAAGGCCTAATTTGGATAAAGTTTACGCGTTTCCTCTCAAATTAGCTCATGTTGGATCTCTGTTGCTAGTTAGACATGGTAATAGGTACAGTGAGGACATGGCAGGTATCCCTTTCCTGTCCTTCATGCTTGTTTTAAAAAATTATCCCTTGTCATTTTCATATTTTCTTCGTAAGTTTCCATTTAATTATCCCTTTCTTTGAAATTTTTTTAGGAAAAAATTAACAAAAAAGAGACATAATATAATCATCATAAAATAATCAATTAAACATAATAGAACAAAATTTAAAAAATATTTATTATGAAAATAAAATAAAACAAAACAACATAAAAATATCTTTCAATATAATTCTTTGGAGCGAGATTAGGCGATGTAGTAATGGACTTGAGAGGCAAAGAAAGAGAGAGAAAGAGATAAATCGAGGCTAGGTATGAGTGAAAATTTAGAAGAACAAAGAAAAATTCGAATTGGAGACAAGAATTAAGATTAATAAATTCAAAAAATAGATTTATGTATTTATATAAATTAGGGTAAATTAGTAATTTCATATCCGAGAGTGATAGAGTGTGTATAACTAACTAGTTTGTTAGGAAGTTAAGTTTCTTGTTATAAAAGTTACTTAGTTGGTTATAAGAGAAGGCTTTTGTTGCTGCTATATATGTTGGCTTATACAAAATCATATATACATTTATTGTAATCACTTTATTAACATTCAACTCTCTCTCTCTCTCTTCCATCATCTTCACTTTCAATCTGATTCTATTAAACATGATCTATCATCTTTACTTTCAATTTGATTCCATTAAACACAAGTCCCTCATTTCTTTATGGTACCAAGAGCTAAGGTTATGATCCATGGCTGACAACAATACTCCAGTTTCAGTAATGGAAAATCCACCTTTATCTACACAACCTCTTTTAAGCATTATCAACCAAATCAACAAATCTTTCAATAATTATGTAGCTGATAAACTCACAGAAACAAACTTTTTTATATGGCACCATCAAGCTACTCTCTCTATATGTGGACAACAACTTCAACATCATCTTGAAAAAGAGAAAATTCCTCCAAAAATTGAGAGCAATCCAAATCAGACATCACAAACAAAATCAAAGAAATATCAAGATTAGAGAGTTAATGGCTATAATGTCACATCATGGTTCTTTGTTTCGATGGATGAATCTTTCAAGTATAGAGTTATTGAATGTTACTTTGCTCATGAAATATGGAGCAGAATTCACACTTACTTTGCCTCTCATACTAAAGATCGAATTAGACAATTGCAATTGCAATTGAAATCAGTCAAGAAATTGGCATCTACCTCAGATTATCTTCTTCAAATAAAAAAAATTTATTGATTTTAGTAGCAGTAGGATCACCACTCACAAACTTAGATTATACCAATGTTATCTTAGATGGTTTGAATGAAGATTATCATCCCTTCATTACTATGTTCACAATGAAAGATCCTGCATCCCTAATCTTGAAGCTTTGCTTATGGCTGAAGATGACATAATTGAAAGATTTAAGAAACCATAATTTTCAATGGTTCAGGTTAATTTTACTCAATCCTCTAACTCAAATCTCAGGAAATCTCTTATAATTCTGGTAGAGGCAACAACAACAACATTCTTGGTCGTCCACCCTTTGGTAGAAGAAGGCATGTGATAAAAATAAAAAGATAGATAAAGGGGAGATGATAAGAAATAGATTGGGCGCTAGGGGTTATATCACAATAGATAAGCAGTAAAGGGTATACCCAAAGACACAGCAGAAACATAAAAAGATAGATAAAGGTTTTTCTACTAAACTTCTAAGAAACTTATTCTTAGCAACCTAGGTCACCGAAGGGTTTTCCTACTAGACCTTCAAAGAACTTGTCTTTGACAACCTAGATCAGAGGGATGAAAATTGAATCATCCAATCTTCTCCATGCAACAAGCGAAGCAAATCACTCACCTCACTTAATCACAAAAAAAAAAAAAAATATGCATAAAGCACTAAGGAAATTTTATTCATCAAAGTTGTTCCAAATGGTCTTACGTGTTTAAATAGGCCCCTAACAAACTAACAAAAAGATAAAATAAGATTTTAAAATTTAAATCAGATTTGATCTTAATGGATTAGATCAGATTTGATCTTAATGAATTAGATCAGATTTGATTTTTAAATTTAAAATTCCTAAAAATACTACTAAGCAAATCAAAACTAAAACAAATCTTCTAACAAACTCTAACAGCAAAACAAATTAAAAATAAAGGCCTAATAATTTCAAAAATTAATAATTAATTATGCCTCCTATTGAATTTGAAGAGCATTGTTGGGCTTCTTGTTGTCTTGCCTTAGTCCAATGGGTCTTATGAGTTGTCGCCATTTCAGCACCACTGTTTTTGAGACGGACTTTTAGTCTTCTTGATGTCCAAGACCGGCATGGTACAATTCTTCTAGTATTTAAATCTTTGAACGTGACGAGATTACCATTTTGCCCTTTAGCTCTAAAATGACGAAAATGTCCATCAGCGCGGAGTTAGAAATTTTTGTGGAGCTGAGGAAGGAACAATTGGAACTCCAACACCACACCTCAATGCTAAATTTGTGGCAAATTTGGCCTTGTTGCTAGCTATTGCTATTTCAGGTTTGATTAAAGATTCCAACATGCTCAGCAAAGTGTTCCCTTCACTTCCATGCACACTGTTCTTTCACCTTCTCCATCTTTTCATAATCCAAAAGCCATGATTGCAACACCTTCTATTATGATTGATTCTTCATGGTATGTTCATTCAGGTGCAACTCATCAATACACACCTGATTCAACCAATTTGCAATAATCCTTTGAATATTAAGGCAAAGAACAGGCATATGCTAAAAATGGATCAGGTATGACAATAAAAAATGTTGGCAAATCTTATTATAATGCTGACCTACTCATAGAAAATATAAATTATATGATTTGCTGCTAGTTCTATCCATTACTCAAAATTTAATTAGTGTTTTCATATTTGCAAGGGATAACGAAGTTTATTTCTCTTTTTGGCCTGATGAGTGCTTTGTTAAATCAAAGGCTACCAAGGGTGTTCTTCTCTGAGGCAAAGCTGTTAAAGGAATGTACAAGTTTAAACGTGTTGATATTCCAAAATCTATTTCTTCTCCAATTAATCTTGCTGTGTTTGTTGTTAGTTGTGCTTCCTTAGATGTATATCATCTAAGATTTGGCCATCTTACTCATGCTATTGTAAAAACTATTGTGTCTAAATTTGGTTTACCTATGAATAATACTACTTCTTCATTCAATGTTTGTAAATTCTACTGCATGGCTAAATCACATAGGCTTTCATACTTTCCTTCTACTTATTCTTATGATGTTCCCTATCTCTGGTTGTTTCTAATGTGTGGATACCTACCCCTATTATATCTCATAATGGTTATAAATACTATGTATCTTTTGTGGATGTGTTTTCTAAACATACTACCATTTACTTACTTACAAATAAATTCCAAGTCTTTCATGTTTTCAGATAATACAAGTTATATATGGAAAAGCAACTTGGATATTCCACTAAATCTCTTCAAATAGATAATGAAAAAGAGTATTTATCAAATACTTTTATTAAATTCTTGAAGAATGAAGGCATTGTGTATAGATTAAGCTGTCCGTACACACCACAACAAAATGATCTAGCTAAGAGAAAATAGACACATTATGAAAACTGGACTTGCTCTCTTGGCTACTGCTTTTTTACCTCTTCAATTTTGGGATGAGGCCTTATCTACCTTTATTTATCTTATCAATAGAATGTCATCCACTATTACTTTTCACAAATTACTTTTTGAAATCTTGTTTCATCATTTTCCTAATTATTCATTTTTGCGTGTGTTTGGGTGTTTTTGTTTTCCTAATATTAGGCTTTATAGTTATCATAAACTATAGAGCTGAGATCCCAACCCAATATCATTTTTCGTTATGCTGTAAACTAAAAAGTATACAAATGTTTGGACAAAATAGAAAAATAATCATATCTAGAGATGTTATTTTTTATGAAGGATAACTCTTATCTCTCTTTTTCTTTAATAAAACTACTTTATCTAATATTAGTCCCACTATAGAAAGACTCCCAGTAATAGCAACCATTCCTCTTCTTCTATTCAACCTTCTACTAATATCCTTTTTTCTTTGATTTTCCAACATCCCTCTCTAGAATATTCATTAAATGATACAAAAAACTATACTGCCAATATTGAAATTGCACATCACCCTATTACAATAGTGGATTTTAAAGCTTAGACTCAGATTCCAAAGCCAATTTCTGAAATTGAAGTAATGTTACCCTTTGATAATCAATTGTCCCAACATGTTCCTTCTTTAGTAAGTATACACCCAATGTTGACTGTAACACCCTATCACATAGAGTGGTGCATGAAATTGTGATCTCAGGCAACGGCGCGAAAAACTCTGTACGCACGTCTTAATAAATTGTTTTTCATTCACAACTTCGATACAACTGACCAGCAAGTGCACTGGGTCGTCCAAGTAATAAAACCTTACGTGAGTAAGGGTCGATCCCACGGAGATTGTTGGTATGAAGCAAGCTATGGTCATCTTATAAATCTCAGTCAGGCGGATAATAATTGATTATGGAGTTTTCGAAAATAAATAAGAAATAGACAGAAAATAAAGATAGAAATACTTATGTATATCATTGGTGAGAATTTCAGATAAGTGTATGGAGATGCATTCGTTCCTCTGAACTTCTGCTTTTCTACTGTCTTCATCCAATCAATCCTACTCCTTTCCATGGCTGGCTTTATGTAAGGACATCACCATTGTCAATGGCTACTTTTCATCCTCTTTGTGAAAATGGTCCGATGCGCTGTCACTGCATGGCTAATCATCTGGAGGCATCACCGTGGTCAATGGCTGCATCCTATCCTCTTGTGAAAATGGTCCAAATGCTCTGTCACAGCACGGCTAATCATCTGAGGTTCTCGATCATACTGGAATAGGATTCACCCTCCTTTTGCGTCTGTCACTACGCCCAGCACTCGCGAGTTTGAAGTTCGTCACAGTCATTCAATCCCAGAATCCTAATCGGAATACCACAGACAAGGTTTAGACTTTTCGGATTCTCATGAATGCCGCCATCAATCTAGCTTACACCACGAAGATTCTGATTAAGAGATCCAAGAGATAATCATCCAATCTAAGGTGGAACGGAAGTGGTTGTCAGGCACGCGTTCGTGGGGGAATGATGATGATTGTCACGTTCATCACATTCATGTTGAAGTGCGAATGAATATCTTAGAAGCGGAATAAGTTGAATTGAATAGAAAAACAGTAGTACTTTGCATTAATTCATGAGGAACAGCAGAGTTCCACACCTTAATCTATGGAGTGTAGAAACTCTACCGTTGAAAATATATAAGTGAAAGGTCCAGGCATGGCTGAATGGCCAGCCCCCAAAACGTGATCACAGGATCAAAAAATACAATCCAGGATGTCTAATACAATAGTAAAAACTTCTATTTATAATAAACTAGCTACTAGGGTTTACAAAAGTAAGTAATTGATGCATAAATCCACTTCTGGGGCCCACTTGGTGTGTGCTTGGGCTGAGCTTTAGCTTTCCACGTGCAGAGGCTTCTTTTGGAGTTGAACGCCAGGTTGTAACGTGTTTCTGGCGTTCAACTCTGGTTTGTGACGTGTTTCTGGCGTTTAACTCCAGACAACAGCATAGAACTGGCGTTCAACTCCCTTTTGTGTCGTCTAAACTTAGCCAAAGTATGGACCATTATATATTGATGGAAAGCCCTGGATGTCTACTTTCCAACGCAATTGGAAGTGCTCCATTTTGACTTCTGTAGCTCCAGAAAATCCACTTTGAGTGTAGGAAGGTCAGAATCCAACAGCATCAGCAGTCCTTCTTCAACCTCTGAATCTGATTTTTGCTCAAGTCCCTCAATTTCAGCCAGAAAATACCTGAAATCATAGAAAAACACACAAACTCATAATAAAGTCCAGAAATGTGAATTTAACATAAAAACTAATAAAAACATCCCTAAAAGTAACTAGATCTTACTAAAAACATACTAAAAACAATGCCAAAAAGCGTATAAATTATCCGCTCATTACAACACCAAACTTAAATTGTTGCTTGTCCCCAAGCAACTGAAAATCAAATAGGATAAAAAGAAGAGAATGTACTATAAATTCCAAACTGTCAATGAAACATAGCTCCAATCAGATGAGCGGGACTTGTAGCTTTTTGCCTCTTGAATAGTTTTGGCATCTCACTTTATCCATTGAGGTTCAGAATGATTGGCATCTATAGGAACTCAGAATTCAGATAGTGTTATTGATTCTCCTAGTTCAATATGTTGATTCTTGAACACAGCTACTTTATGAGTCTTGGCCGTGGCCCTAAGCACTTTGCTTTCCAGTATTACCACCGGATACATAAATGCCACAGACACATAATTGGGTGAACCTTTTCAGATTGTGACTCAGCTTTGCTAGAGTCCCCAATTAGAGGTGTCCAGGGTTCTTAAGCACACTCTTCTTTTGCTTTGGACCTTGACTTTAACCGCCCAGTCTCAAGTTTTCACTTGACACCTTCACGCCACAAGCACATGGTTAGGGACAGCTTGGTTTAGCCGCTTAGGCCAGGATTTTATTCCTTTAGGCCCTCCTATCCACTGATGCTCAAAGCCTTGGGATCCTTTTTATTACCCTTGCCTTTTGGTTTTAAGGGTTACTGGCTTTTTGCTCTTGCCTCTTTGTTTTAAGAGCTTTTGGCTTTTTCTGCTTGCTTTTTCTTTTTTTTCGCCTATATTTTATTTTATTTTATTTTTTTTCTGCAAGCTTTGTTCTTTGCTGCTTTTTCTTGCTTCAAGAATCATTTTTATGATTTTTCAGATTATCAAATAACATGTCTCCTTGTCATCATTCTTTCAAGAGCCAACATATTTAACATTCTAAAACAACAACTTCAAAAGACATATGCACTGTTCAGGCATTCATTCAGAAAACAAGAAGTATTGTCACCACATCAATATAATTAAACTAAGTTCAAGGATAAACTTGAAACTCATGTACTTCTTGTTCTTTTGAATTAAAATATTTTTTCATTTAAGAGAGGTGATGGATTCATAGGACATTCATAACTTTAAGACATAGTTACTAAATACTAATGATCATGTAATAAGACACAAACATGGATAAGCACTTAACATAAAGAAAACGAAAAACAGAGAATGTAAGAACAAGGAATGAATCCACCTTAGTGATGGTGGCGTTTCCTTCTGGAGGAACTAATGATGTCCTTGAGCTCTTCTATGTCTCTTCCTTGTCTTTGTTGCTCCTCCCTCATCGCTTTTTGATCTTCTCTAATTTCATGAAGGATGATGGAGTGCTCTTGATGTTCCACCCTTAATTGTCCCATGTTGGAACTTAATTCTCCTAGGGAGGTGTTGATTTGCTCCCAATAGTTTTGTGGAGGAAAATGCATTTGAGGCATCTCCAGGATCTCATGGTGATGAGCTTCATGCGTCTCTTGAGCTCCATGAATGGGCTCTCTTGTTTGCTCCATCCTTTTCTTAGTGATGGGCTTGTGAGATGAATCTTTCCATCTCCCATGACTCGGAGGTGGAAGCTTTTGTCTTCCCTTTTCCTTTTCTAGAGAATTCTCCGGTCTTGGGTGCCATCAATGGTAATGGAAAAACAAAAAGCTTATGCTTTTACCACACCAAACTTAGAATATTGCTCGCCCTCGAGCAAGAGAAGAAAGAATAGATGAAGAAGAAGAAGAAAATATGGAGGAGAGGAGGGAGAGGTATATTCGGCCAAGAAGGGGAAGAGAGGGTTGTGTTGTGTGAAAATGAGGAAGAGTAGAGGGCTATATATAGGGAAGGGAGGGGGGTAAGGTTCGGCCATAAGGGTGGCTTTTGGGTGGTAAATTGATTTTGAATTTTGAAGGTAGGTGGAGTTTATGAGGTAGGTTTATAGGGAAGAGTGGATGGATGTGAGTGGTGAAGTGGTTATAGGGAAGAGAGATTGAGGTGATTGGTGAAGAATTTTGGGGAAGAGTGTTTATTGGGAAGAGAGGATGAACATTGAGAAGAGGGAAGAGAGTGAGTGGTGGTAGGTGGGGATCCTGTGGGGTCCACAGATGCTGAGATGATCCTGTGGGGTCCACAGATCCTGAGGTGTCAAGGAATTGTATCCCTGCACCAATTAGGCATGTAAAATGCCTTTGCATGCAATTCTGGTGTTTAAACGCCGAACTGATGCTTGTTCTGGGCGTTCAACGCCCAGATGCAGCATATTTCTGGCGTTGAACGCCAGCCAGATGCTTGTTTCTGGCGTTCAGCGCCAGCTCTTCTTCACTGTGTATTTCTGGCGTCTGGACGCCAAGATGCTGCTTGTTTCTGGCGTTGAACGCCAGATCCATGCTCTGTTCTGGCGTTGAACGCCAGATCCATGCTCTGTTCTGGCGTTGAACGCCAGACAGATGCTCCTTACTGGCGTTTAAATGCCAGTGAGATCCTCCTCCAGGGTGTGATTTTTCTTCTGCTGTTTTTGATTCCGTTTTCAATTTTTATATTTATTTTGTGACTCCACATGATCATGAACCTAATAAAACATGAAAAACAATGAAAATAAAAATTAGATAAATAAAAATTGGGTTGCCTCCCAACAAGCGCTTCTTTAATGTCAATAGCTTGACAGTGGGCTCTCATAGAGCCTCACAGATGTTCAGAGCATTGTTGAGACTCCCCAACACCAAACTTAGAGTTTGGATATGGGAGTTCAACACCAAACTTAGAATTTGGTTGTGGCCTCCCAACACCAAACTTAGAGTTTGACTGTGGGGGCTCTGGTTGACTCCGTTTTGAGAGAAGCTTACTGTGCCTCTTTTCCATGTTTACAGAAGGATGTCCTTGAGTTTTAAACTCAAGGGAGTCCTCATTCAATTGAAGAACTAGTTCACCTCTGTTAACATCAATCACAGCTCTTGCTGTGGCTAGGAAGGGTCTTCCAAGGATGATGGATTCATCCTCATCCTTCCCAGTATCTAGGATTATGAAATTAGCAGGGATGTAAAGGCCTTCAACCTTTACTAATATGTCCTCTACTTGTCTATAAGCCTGTTTTCTGGAATTGTCTGCCATCTCTAATGAGATTTTAGCAGCTTGTACCTCAAAGATTCCCAGTTTCTCCATTACAGAGAGTGGCATGAGGTTTATTCCTGACCCCAGGTCACATAGAGCCTTCTCAAAGGTCATGGTGCCTATGGTACAAGGTATCAGGAACTTTCCAGGATCCTGTTTCTTCTGAGGCAATCTCAGTTGATCCAATGCATTCAGTTCATTGGTGAACAGGGGAGGTTCATCTCCCCAAGTCTCACCACCAAATAAATTGGCATTCAGCTTCATGATTGCACCAAGGAACTTGGCAACTTGCTCTTCAGTAATATCCTCATTCTCTTCAGAAGAGGAATACTCATCAGAGCTCATGAATGGCATAAGGAGGTTTAATGGAATCTCTATGGTCTCTAGTTGAGTCTCAGATTCCTTTGGTTCCTCAGAGGGAAACTCCTTATTGATCACTGGATGCCCCAGGAGGTCTTCCTCCTTGGGATTCACGTGCTCCCCTTCTTCCTTGGATTCGGCCATGATGGTCATTTCAATGGCCTTGCACTCTCCTTTTGGATTTTCTTCTGTATTGCTTGGGAGAGTACTAGGAGGGATTTCAGTGACTCTTTTACTCAGCTGGCCCACTTGTGCTTCCAAATTTCTAATGGAGGACCTTATTTCATTCATGAAACTCACAGTGGCCTTAGATAGATCAGAGACTAAGTTTGCTAAATTAGAAGTATTTTGTTCAGAGTTCTCTGTCTGTTGCTGAGTGGATGATGGAAAAGGCTTGCTATTGCTAAACCTGTTTCTTCCACCATTATTAAAGCCTTGTTGAGGCTTTTGTTGATCCTTCCATGAGAGATTTGGGTGATTTCTCCATGAGGGATTATAGGTGTTTCCATATGGTTCACCCATGTAATTCACCTCTGCTATTGCAGGGTTCTCAGGATCATAAGCTTCTTCTTCAGAAGATGCCTCTTGAGTACTGTTGGATGCAGCTTGCATTCCATTCAGACTCTGAGAAATCATATTGACTTGCTGAGTCAATATTTTATTCTGAGCCAATATGGCATTCAGAGTATCAATTTCAAGAACTCCCTTCTTCTGAGGCGTCCCATTACTCACAGGATTCCTCTCAGAAGTGTACATGAACTGGTTATTAGCAACCATGTCAATGAGTTCTTGAGCTTCTGCAGGCATTTTCTTTAGGTGAATGGATCCACCTGCAGAAGTATCCAATGACATCTTTGATAGCTCAGATAAACCATCATAGAATATATCCAGGATGGTCCATTCTGAAAGCATGTCAGAAGGACATTTTTTGGTCAGTTGCTTGTATCTCTCCCAAGCTTCATAGAGGGATTCACCTTCTTTCTGTCTGAAGGTTTGAACATCCATTCTAAGCTTGCTCAGCTTTTGAGGAGGAAAGAACT
This sequence comes from Arachis hypogaea, assembly GCF_003086295.3. NCBI lineage: Eukaryota > Viridiplantae > Streptophyta > Magnoliopsida > Fabales > Fabaceae > Arachis > Arachis hypogaea. Next base: position 57,022,388 of record NC_092048.1, read on the forward strand.
TGGCTAAGAAAGCCGTGACCAGCTTATCCCAAGAGTTCAGGCTATCTTTGGGTTGAGAGTCCAACCACACTCTAGCTCTGTCTCTTACAGCAAAAGGGAAAAGCATGAGCCTGTAGACTTCAGGATCTACTCCATTAGTCTTAACAGTATCACAGATCTGCAAAAATTCAGTTAAGAACTGAAAAGGATCTTCAGATGGAAGTCCATGAAACTTGCAGTTCTGCTGCATCAGAGAAACTAATTAAGGTTTCAGCTCAAAATTGTTTGCTCCAATGGTAGGGATGGAGATGCTTCTTCCATGTAAATTGGAATTAGGTGCAGTAAAGTCACCAAGCATCCTCCTTGCATTATTATTATTTTCGGCTGCCATCTCCTTTTCTTGTTCGAAAATTTCTGAAAGGTGCTTGCTGGATTGTTGTAATTTAGCTTCTCTTAGTTTCCTCTTCAGAGTCCTTTCAGCTTCTGGATCTGCTTCAACAAGAATATTCTTGTCCTTGCTCCTGCTCATATAAAAAAGAGGGAACAGAAAAATAATAATAGGGATCCTTTTTACCACAGTATAGAGGTCCCTGTGTGAGTAGAAGAAAAGAAGAAGAAAAGAATGTAATGTAAGGAAAGAAACACAAAGGTGAGGAGAGCAGAGATGTGAGATGAAGAGAAGTGTTAGTAGATGAATAAATAAATAGAAGGAGATGAGAGAGAAAGAGAATTTTTGAAAATGATTTTTGAAAAATGGTTAGTGATTTTCGAAAATTAAAAGATGAAATAAATTAAAATTGAATTTTGAAACAATTAGTTAATTAAAAAGAATTTTTGAAAAAGAGGGAGATATTTTCGAAAATTAGAGAGAGAGGGTTAGTTAGGTAGTTTTGAAAAAGATAAGAAACAAACAAAAAGTTAGTTAGTTAGTTGAAACAAATTTGAAAATCAATTTTGAAAAGATAAGAAGATAAGAAGATAAGAAGTTAGAAAAGATATTTTAAAATCAAATTTTTGAAAAAGATATGATTTAAAAAAAAAGATAAGATAAAACGATATTTTTGAAAAGATATGATTGAAATTAGTTTTGAAAAAGATTTGATTTTTAAAATCACAATTAATGACTTGATTCACAAGAAATCACAAGATATGATTCTAGAACTTAAAGCTTGAATCTTTCTTAACAAGTAAGTAACAAACTTGAAATTTTTGAATCAAAACATTAATTGATGATGTTATTTTCGAAAATTAGGAGATGAAGATAAGAAAAATATTTTTGAAAAATATTTTTAAAATTTTCAAAAATAACTAAGAAAAATGAAATAGATTTGATTTTTAAAAAAGATTTTGAAAAAGATAAGATTTTTAAATTGAAAATTTGATTTGACTCATAAGAAACAACTAAATTTTAAAAAGTTTTGAAAAAGTCAACTCAAATTTTCGAATTTATGAAAAGAAAAAGGAGAAGATATTTTTTTATTTTTGAATTTTTAATGATGAGAGAGAAAAACATGAAAATGATGCAATGCATGAAAGTTATGGATCAAAACAATGAATGCATGCAAGAATGCTATGAATGTCAAGATGAACACCAAGAACACTTTGAAGATCATGATGAACATCAAGAACATATTTTTGAAAAAATTTTTATGCAAAGAAAACATGCAAGACACCAAACTTAGAAATCCTTAATGCTTAGACACTAAGAATTCAAGAATACATATGAAAAACACCATACAACACAAAACAATATAATATGAAGATCAATCAAGAAGGTTTTATCAAGAACAACTTGAAGATCATGATGAATGCAATGCATGAATGCAATTTTCGAAAAATGCAAGATGAGTATGCAATTGACACCAAACTTAAAATTTGACTCAAGACTCAAACAAGAAACACAAAATATTTTTGGTTTTTATGATTTTATGATTTTTTTTGGATTTTTCAAAAATTATTTGTGAAAAAGAAAAATAAGGATTCCAAAATTTTTAATATGAATTCCAGGAATCTTGTGCTCTTTAGCCTAAAGCTCCAATCTGAGGGTTAGACATGGCTTACTAGCCAGCCAAGCTTTAGAATGTAACTCAGATATACTGCTCATTAATTATCAAATTAACTTGCCTCTATGCTGATGGTTGGAAGCCCCTATCCAAATGAATATAGACATGGCTTTACAGCCAGCCAGGCTTCACATGCTTCATGAAACTCTAGAATTCATTCTTAAAAATTCTGAAGAACATAATAAAAAATTTTTGAAAAGAGTTTTTTTTTTTTATTTTTTTTTTCGAAAATAAAGGAGAAATTTTTGAAAGATTTTTGAAAAAAAAATTTTTTGAAAACTTTTTGAAAATAAAATAAGAAGAAAATTACCTAATCTGAGCAACATGATGAACCGTCAGTTGTCCAAACTCGAACAATCCCCGGCAACGGCGCCAAAAACTTGGTGCACGAAATTGTGATCTCAGGCAACGGCGCGAAAAACTCTGTACGCACGTCTTAATAAATCGTTTTTCATTCACAACTTTGATACAACTGACCAGCAAGTGCACTGGGTCGTCCAAGTAATAAAACCTTACGTGAGTAAGGGTCGATCCCACGAAGATTGTTGGTATGAAGCAAGCTATGATCATCTTGTAAATCTCAGTCAGGCGGATAATAATTGATTATGGAGTTTTCGAAAATAAATAAGAAATAGACAGAAAATAAAGATAGAAATACTTATGTATATCATTGGTGAGAATTTCAGATAAGTGTATGGAGATGCGTTCGTTCCTCTGAACTTCTGCTTTCCTGCTGTCTTCATCCAATCAATCCTACTCCTTTCCATGGCTGGCTTTATGTAAGGACATCACCATTGTCAATGGCTACTTTTCATCCTCTCTGTGAAAATGGTCCGATGCGCTGTCACTGCATGGCTAATCATCTGGAGGCATCACCGTGGTCAATGGCTGCATCCTATCCTCTTGTGAAAATGGTCCAAATGCTCTGTCACAGCACGGCTAATCATCTGAGGTTCTCGATCATACTGGAATAGGATTCACCCTCCTTTTGCGTCTGTCACTACGCCCAGCACTCGCGAGTTTGAAGTTCGTCACAGTCATTCAATCCCAGAATCCTACTCGGAATACCACAGACAAGGTTTAGACTTTTCGGATTCTCATGAATGCTGCCATCAATCTAGCTTACACCACGAAGATTTTGATTAAGAGATCCAAGAGATAATCATCCAATCTAAGGTGGAACGGAAGTGGTTGTCAGGCACGCATTCGTGGGGGAATGATGATGATTGTCACGTTCATCACATTCATGTTGAATTGCGAATGAATATCTTAGAAGCGGAATAAGTTGAATTGAATAGAAAAATAGTAGTACTTTGCATTAATTCATGAGGAACAGCAGAGCTCCACACCTTAATCTATGGAGTGTAGAAACTCTACCGTTGAAAATACATAAGTGAAAGGTCCAGGCATGGCCGAATGGCCAGCCCCCAAAACGTGATCACAGGATCAAAAAATACAATCCAGGATGTCTAATACAATAGTAAAAAGTTCTATTTATAATAAACTAGCTACTAAGGTTTACAGAAGTAAGTAATTGATGCATAAATCCACTTCCGGGGCCCACTTGGTGTGTGCTTGGGCTGAGCTTTAGCTTTCCACGTGCAGAGGCTTCTTTTGGAGTTTAACGCCAGGTTGTAACGTGTTTCTGGCGTTCAACTCTGGTTTGTGACGTGTTTCTGGCGTTTAACTCCAGACAACAGCATAGAACTGGCGTTCAACGCCCTTTTGTGTCGTCTAAACTTAGCCAAAGTATGGACTATTATATATTGCTGGAAAGCCCTGGATGTCTACTTTCCAACGCAATTAGAAGTGCTCCATTTTGAGTTCTGTAGCTCCAGAAAATCCACTTTGAGTGCAGGAAGGTCAGAATCCAACAGCATCAGCAGTCCTTCTTCAATCTTTGAATCTGATTTTTGCTCAAGTCCCTCAATTTCAGCCAGAAAATACCTGAAATCACAGAAAAACACACAAACTCATAGTAAAGTCCAGAAATGTGAATTTAACATAAAAACTAATAAAAACATCCTTAAAAGTAACTAGATCTTACTAAAAACATACTAAAAACAATGCCAAAAAGCGTATAAATTATCCGCTCATTATAGAGTCTTATGCTTGAGTCATAAAACAGAGGTGGTGAAGTATTACGACCACTAAAAGTAAAATTATATATATAATATAGTTGAAAAAGATTTATATCTGGGAGCCTTTTTAAAGAAGGTTTAAAACAAAGCATAAGCAGAACAGCGCGTCACTCACGTAAGTGTTAACGTAACGAAGTAAGATAAGAGAGTTTCAAGATACATATTACAAGGCTCCTGACCCGGCTCGCAAAGTTAAAACCGGACAGAGCATATAAACATATATACATATATACATGAGAATCCTAAAATGACCCAAAGCAGAAAAATGACAACCTGTTTCTTCGAGTCAACCTTTAAGAGGGACAAACATAAAAATATAAGGTGGAGAATCTATATACATATATAAATATAAACAAAATACGCCCTTGAGTCCCAAGAGTTCTTCGCTTCATCAGAGTCTCTAGAATACAGAGTAGTGATTCTCAACCTGCATCTGAAAAACAATAATATTGTATGGGATGAGAACCGCGGGTTCTCAATATGGTTAAGGTGCCCACATATATAATAAATAAGGCCCCGGGAAAGCCAGAGGCGATCCTAGAACACCGACACTCAAATTATAAAACTTAAAGAACTAGAACAGTGAAGGTTGTAGAAGGCTTAGAGAAGGAGAGATTGAATCTATGACCTTCTTTTACTTTAATTAAATAACTCTTTTAAAACAAACTTGCAATATGAATCTGTTTGAGCTCAGCAGCGAAAACTTTATGAGATAATTTTATTTTGTCTCATGAATATCAGAAAACAGAATAGAGCAGGAAAGAGAGAAGTTGACACCATCATGTATCCTAGTTCAGTTGCCTTGTACAATGCAACCTACGTCCAGTCTCCACCACAACAGTGGTGGAATTTCCACTATAGTTAAAGTATTACATACACTAATTCTACAGGATTGACACAATCCTGTCACACTCAAGTTCTAACCTAACTTGACTTGGTTATGCTAATACCTAACTCTTCACTCTTAGTGCTAACCCAACTAAGAAAGGGGTACCTCACAGGTACAAGATACAAGACACAGACTCAACCTAAAGAAATCTGAAATAACTCTAGGCTTTTCACTCATGTGTGTCTCTCTGCCTTTTTCACTCTTAGGCTCTTTCAATGACTCTCTCATTCAGCCTTTTACCTCAAAAAATTATAGAAAGATAAACATTAAAAAGAAAATTACAATTTGTAAAACATGAAGGAGATTGATGCTTCAACAGCCTCTTAGCTATGTGATAAACCAGACTTATTTGCCTCTGATTTTGTTCCTCATTTTGGCGAAATGCCCCTTTGACTAGGAAGCACTGTCCAAGTCGATGAACTTCTTCAGAGAACTCTTCTCAGAACATAAACCTCAAACACTGGTTATCTCTCCTTTCCTTCAGAATGATGAGAAATCTTCTTTTGTATCTCCTTGCATGTTGCTGAGTTACTCTCTCCTAGGTCAACTCTCGAGCTATGTACTTCACCAACTCACCATATCACCTTTTTCTAGTTAATCCTCAAATTAGGAACTTTGGTTCTGACCTTCTTTGTTTACCGAAAGTCACAGGACAGCAAAAACAAATATTTTCAATGGTAAACCCAGATCTTAGCCATTGAAACACTACTTGGTCTCCAAGACACACTTTTGAACATAAATTCACAGCAGTGTTGAACAGAGATCATCTTTCCCATGTAACTCAATTTGGAGTGGCATAGAGTTTAAGATGAAGAGAAGAAAATGAGATGCATGTAAAAGGAAATAAATCACCTTTAGTTTCTGACTTCTCTTGATACAGTTTGATGTGGGTGATTAGACTTCAACCTTTTTTGCTAAACCTTCTCTTTCTTGCTTCTTTGGTGAATAGCTTAGGAACTAAGCTCTTTCTCACTTCTCAGATTTCTGACTAGGAGGGAAAAAGGTGAACGTTGCTTTTGGTAAAAGGAAATTGGAGGGATTTGCTTGCTATCAGGCTTGGATCGGTTCTTTTCATTTAGCCCGTTGATTTCTTTGGTTTGAATTCTTTGGGCTTTCTTTGTTTGTACATCCCATTAACATTGGTTTTATTTTTATCCTATTGGGCTGCTGCAACAATGAGTTTTGGCCTGCAACATTTAATCATAAATAATCAACACTAATTAGTTAATTTTCCCAATAAAATAATGTCTGTCATCATTAATTAATTTAGTTAATTTCTTAACTCAACAAACAGAAACCTTAAACAGGGGTAGTTCTCTAAGGTTCTAAACTTGGTCAAATCTTAAACAAAATCCTCAAATCCTCCGCCTTTCCTCCAATCTTCCATCTCCGGTGAGACCACACAGACAAACAAACAAACAAAGACAAATACAATTAAAGTACAAGTAATGCAAGTAGCAAGTATAATAATTAGCATAGTAAATTCACTTAGGCATTCCCAATTAATGCACAGACAAACAATTCAAGCAATATGCATATGATGCATGCCTGTCCTATGACTGATGATATCATCTGTCAGTTATATAGCCAATCCAACATGTTTTGGTAGCTAACCATGGACTGAAACACCCATTGCGGAGCAAGTGGGCTTGAGCTACAACCCCCTTGCTACTACCCGCTCAATCCAGAGCCAGTGGAATAACCATTACTACAGCTACTACCCAGACGAATGTTTAAAAGCTCAACCTGGAGTAAGTAGAATAACCACTACTGCTGCTACTACCCAGGTGTCATAATCACTGACCTGGAGCAAGCGAGACTGATAAGTGGATATCTTATACGCTTTTTCATTGCATTTTCATAGTGTTTTTAAGTAGATTTTATTAAGTTTTAGTACGATTTAGTATGTTTTAGTGTAAAAATTCATATTTGGATGCTACTTTGAGCTTTTGTATTTTTCTTATGATTTTAGGAGATTTTTGGGTGAAATTGGCGAATTTGGCGAATTCTGGTTCAGAGACGAAGAAAGCATAGCAGATGTTATCAAATCCTGACCTCCGTGCATTCCAATGAGCATATCTTAAGCTACAGAGGTCCAATTGACAAGTTCTTAATGGTGTTGGAAACCTAACTTCTAGAGCTTTCCAACAATATATAATAGTCTATACTTCTCTTCTAGAATAACTCCCAGAATGGGCGTTGAACGTCCACATCTAGAGTTCAACGCCCAAGAAGGACCAACCTCCCAAGTTGAACGTCTAAACTGGCGTTCAACGCCAGCCAGGGAGTAGGGACCAGTGTTGAACACCCAGAACCTAAGTTGGACGCCAGGCATCAGCCCAAACACTCACCAAGTGAGCCCCAAAGTAGATTTTAGCACTCATTAGCTTATTTTATCTTATCCTTGTAACTTTTAATTTAAAATTAACATCTTCTAGGTCTAGCTTTTACTATTTAAAGAGAAGATCACTTAGGAATTAATCATGCCTCCTGGAAGGGAGATACACATTAGACAGATCTTCTCTGTTTTCTCTGTAAATTATGAGCAACTAAACCTCCTAGGTTAAGGTTAGGAGCTCTGCTGATTCCTATGGATTAATATGATTACTTTTTTCTATTTTAATATATGTTTGATTCCATTCTATGATGTATTGTCGTTCTTCATCTAATGAATCTGAGGTGGAACGAGAGTATGATCCCTTATTCTATATGAGTTCTTGTGAGTCTTGACCCGGATAGTATTGAGCTATAAGCTTGAAAATGCATCACCTAGACCAACAGTTTATCTGGGCTAATTGGGATATGTGACATATAATCTCGTTAGTCATGGGTAATGAGATTTCTGTGGCACTAAGGCTAGAACATTGAGTTTCATTCTCCGATCTGGAAGATCTGACCTTGTCTGTGGCGTTTTGAGTAGAATCAAGGGAGAATGAATTGCGTGAGTTTCACCCTCGTTCATATTAAATGACCACGATCAATGGCATTTGATATGGATTAGAAGAGATTAATTGACCACAATCCATGGCGTTAATCACTTACAACTTTGCCATAGAATGAATAATTCATTATTGAAGTAGACAGTACGAAGTATTAATCCGGAAAGATAAAGCATCTCCAGAGCCTTAACTGATTTCTCATTACTGTTTCTATATCAGTTCTTTATTGCTTTCTTTATTGTTTTGTTTTATGCCTACAACAACAACAATTATCTTTCTATTCGCCTGACTAAGGTCTGCAAGATTACCACTGCTTGCTCAATCCAACAATCCTCGTGGGAACGACCCTCACTCACCTGAGGTATTACTTGGACGACCCGGTGCACTTGCCGGCGAAGTTGTGCGAGTTCTAATTTCGCGCACCAAGTTTTTAGTGCCGTTGCCGGGGATTGTTCGAGATTGACAAACTACCGGTTCTCTTGCTACTTAGATCAGGTATTTTTTACTGTTTTTCCTATATTTGTATTTCTTGTAAAAAATTTTCGAACCCTCTTTGCTCTTTTTCTTAAAATTTTTCAAAAATTCAATCTGTGTTTTAAAAATCTGGTGTCTTTTTGTTGATTTTTCTTTTCTTAATTTTCGAAAATTGTTCTTATTTTCTTTCTTGAACTTTTGATTTCTATCTTGTTTTATCTTTCTTTCTTTCTTTTTGTTCGAATTCTTTCTTTGTGATTTCCCTTATTTGATTTCAAAACTTTTAAGTTTGGTGTCTTTTAGCTTTTCTCTCTCTATTTTTTTGAAATTTGTATTATTTAATCTCAAAATTTTTAAGTTTGGTGTCCTTTTAGTGTTTTTCTCTTTTAAAATCTTCTCTTGAATTTTCGAAAACATTTTGCATCCTCATCTTATTCTCATTTAATTTCGAATTTTAAAAGTTTGGTGTTATCTTTTTCTTTCTTTTGAATTTCAAAAAGTTTTTTAAAAACCCTTTCCTTTGAACTTTCGAAAATTTCTTAACCTTTATCTTATCTTGATTTAAAATTTTAAGTTTGGTGTTCCATTAGTAATCTTTTTGTTTAATTTAATTTTCTTTTACCTTATCTTGTTTATCTTTTTTGATCTTTAAATCTTTATCTTATCTTTTTCTTTGATTTCAAAATTTTGTTATCTTATCTTGGTTTAAATTCAAATTTTAAAAGTTTAGTATTTGTTAGTTTTTCTTTCTTTCAAATTTGGGTTTCAAAATCTTTTCTTATTTTATCTTATTTCTTTATCTTGACTCTTTCTTTCTAATTTTTAAATTTCAAAATCTTATCTTGACTATTTATTCTCTAATTTTTGAAAATTTCCTTTTTAATTTCAAATCTTGTTAGTTAATTGGTTGCTTTATCTTATTTTTAAAAGTTTGGTGTCCCTTTAGTGATTTTCGAAATTTATTTTAGATATTTTTTTATCTAATTTCAAATTTTAAATTTGGTGTTTCCATAGTTTCTCTTTCTCTCTTTTTGAATTTCAAAAATTTTAAAACCCCTTTCTTTCTAATTTTTTTTAGTTTTTATTTTGAAATTTCCAAGTATTTTTTTAATTTTCAAATTAGTATTCTATTTTCTTTATTTATTTTCAAACAAAAAAATTTACTTCCTTGAGATATCTCACTGGGAGCTCTCTAGACTTTGACATAGAGGCTCCCCCTTTTTCTTTATCTCTTGTTTGCATAGGAACATTAAAATCACTATGGATCAAAATGAGGGTGCTTGACCCAGAAGATTCTTGGGGTCATATACAGCTCCCTCCCCCGACTTTTATGGAAGGAGCATTAGTATACCTCCTATTGGAATAGATAATTTTGAACTCAACCCGAAATTGATCACGTTAGTGATGAAAAATTGTCAGTTTCATGGACACCCCAGGAAGACCCCACCAAATTCATCTCTGACTTCTTGCAAATCTGTGACACTGTACGGGCCAATGGAGTAGATCCCGACATCTACAGGCTGCTACTCTTCTTGTTTGTTGTGAGGGATCAGGCCAAGGACTGGTTGGATGATCAAACTAAGGAGAGCCTGAACACCTAGAGTAAGGTAGCCAACAAGTTCCTGAACAAATATTTTCTCCTAAGAAGGTTGACTAAACTACGAAAGGATATTCAAGCCTTCAAACAAGAGGAGGGCGAGTCTCTCTACGATGCTTAGAGAAGATACAAGTTAATGCTCAGGAAATGTCCCGTTGAGATGTTCACCCACTGAGTCAAGATGGATATCTTTTATGACGGACTCCTTGATGCAGCCCAAATGTCCCTGGATCATTCTGCAGGTAGCTCCTTACACATGTTGAAAATACCCAAGGAAGCTCAGGAGCTCATTGAAACAGTGTCCAATAATCAACATTTATACACAGTAGAAAGACCCAAGGCAAGAGGGGAACCCAAGAAGGAATTTGCCACAAACATACTCCTAGCTCAGAATAAAGTAATGGCTGAGTGATTGGACCTCTTGACAAGGTAGTTAGAGAGCGTGCATGCATTCGCAATGAGCCAGCACAACATAGCACAGGAGACTCAAGCATCCTTTCAGAGTGTGGAAACAAAGTTACACCAACTGGAAATCAAGCAAGCAGTTGAAGAATGCCAGGCAATTGAGCTACGGAGTGGCAGAACACTAACTAACCCATCTTAATACAATATTGCACCAGAAGAAGAATGCGCAGCACCCCAGACTCCTGCTCCTGACGTTCAACACCCAGAAGGGAGCAACATTGGCGTTTAACGCCTAGAAAGGGAGGGCAGTATACACGCCATTTCAGGAAACTTTCCACCGAGGAAGGCTGACAACCCTTCCTCAGTCACTATGGATAACCACTCTACACCACTCAGGACCCCTGAATACAAAGCTAAGTTACCATATCCTCAGAGACTTCAGCGGAAAGAAAAGGAAAAGTAATTCTCCAAGTTCCTAGAAGTTTTCAAGAAGTTTGAGATCAAAATCCCCTTTGCAGAGGCTCTTGAACAAATTCCTTCATATGCTAAGTTCATGAAGGAAATACTGAATTACAAGAGAGATTGGAAGGAAGTAAAGATAGTGGTGATTACTAAGGAGTGCAGTGCAGTCATTTAGAGGAACCTTCCCGAGAAACTTAAGAGACCTCTCACTCTCGCCAATAACCCAGTGCCTACTCCAAGAGAAGAGTGTATAGACATCACAATGGATGCTAAATCCATACTATAGAAGGAAGTACAAGTTGCTGAAGGGTCAGACGAGAAAGAAGCCCCTAAAAAGGCTAAGGTTACATTGTCACATGCCTCCTCTATGACACCCATTCAAGAGCTTGAAGTACCACATCCTCAGAAGCCCCAAAAGGAGACTAAGGATGAGCACTACTCACAATTCTTAGAGGTCTTTAAGAAGCTACAAATCAATATTCTTTTTACTGAGGTTTTGGAACAAAGGTCTCTCTCTAATGGAAGAAACCTCATTGATGCTGAGAAAGGCGAATTGGTGCTGAGGTTACATAAGGATTACATGGTTTTCAAGGTCTTTAAACCTCCAATACCCCCTGACAAAAGAGGTACTTGTATGCAGAGTACAATACTGAAGACTCCTCCCTTGGTGGAAACTCATACAATTTTCCTAGAGATCAAACCTAAGTTTGGTGTTAAGCAGTCACTATCCACCAAGAAGGAAGGTCCCAAGAGGAAGATGCATAGGGGATGGAGAAGTAATCCAACCCCTACCCTAACAAGCAAGGAGAATCAAGCTGATAACAATACCAGAAATCTTGTTAGGAGGAATTCATATCCGAGGGCACTAATCTTCTCCTCTTCTCCCATAGAGTCATTTCTTTTAACCAACTGGAAGAAGAGAAAGAAAATTCAACAATCAAGTGTCAAGCTAATGACATTAAAGAAGCGCTTGTTGGGAGGTAACCCAACTATAAGTATCCCTTATTTTAATTATGTTTTGATTTCAATTCTCTTTTAAATTTCTTTTAGTAAATTTTTCTTTGTCATTGATTTTCATAGTTTTCCTAGCTTTTCTAATGTTTGTGGTAATGCACAGTATTTAGAACAAGGATAGACGAAACCAAAATGGAGAACAGAAGGGAGGAGAAAGCTTGGGCGTTCAACACCCATAAGGGAAGCAGCCCTGGCGTTCAACGCTAAGGAGGGACCAAATTTTCTTTGCTTGGGGACAAGAAAACTTTTTAAGTTTGGTGTTGCAGAGTGAGCTCTGGGTGTATATTATCATCAATGGTACCAAAGAGAGGTGAATCATCTTCACAGAAGAGCACAGCCTGAGCAACCATCATCATTAAGGTGGTTGAGTTTCAGTCCCCCTTTCTTTCTATTTTTCAGTAATTCATTCTATTTTCTGTTTCCTATTCTAGCTTTTGCATGATCACTCGTAGGATCTCTTTGCTTTAGTAGTTTATTTTCAAAATTTTTATGGTTAAAGATATCTCATGAATTGCCCACTAAGCTTAAAAAGAAAATTTTTGAAAAAGAAGTAGTAAAATACACAAGGTCTTGAGTATATCATAAGTTATTCTAATTACTTAAGATGTGGTGGCCATATCTTTATTTTCTGAATGTATGAATTAATTGTGCATAATTGACATTGAAGTTGAGCATATTGACTCTTAAAGAACAATGAATTTAGAGAAGTATTATTGATTCTCTGAAAAATAAAAAAGATTGATTCTTGAAGCAAAAAAAAAAAAAAAAAAAAAAACAGCGAAAAAAATAGAAAAAGAAAATAAAAACTCAAAAGAACAAGGGTCCAAGGCTTTGAGTATCAATGGTTAGGAGGGTCAAAATTGGCCTAAAATGCCCAAATGAGTTGCTATCCCTAACTATATACTTGTGGTGTGAAGGTGTCAAGAAAACCTTGAGACTGAGCATTTAAAATCGTGATCCAAGACAATAAAGAGTATGCTTAAGAACTCTGAGCACCACTGTCTGGGAATTTAAGCAAAGTTAAATTCGAATCCAAAGGGTTCCCCCAGTTAAGTGCTTGTGGCTTTATGTATCAGGTGGTAATACTTGAAAACAAAACGCTTAGAGTCACGTCTAAGTTTGATAAATCCCAATTTTGTGGTTTATCTTGTGTTGAATTTAGGGAATTTTATCAACTTATCCCACATTTATTCAATGAAATAGCATGGTTTCATTAATTTCTCCTAATTGTGCTTAATGGTTAAAAATATGCTTTTTAGGCCTTTAATTAGTCAATTTTAATTCACTTTTGATTCTACTTGATGTCTTGATATGTTTGTTAGTGATTTTAGGATTAAAAGGGCAAGGAATGGATCAAGAAAGTGAAGAGAAAAGCATGTAAGATGGAGAATTCATGGAAAATAAGGATTTGGAAATCAAAGGTGGGAGGAGCCTCAAGCATATAGGTACTCTTCTTGGCAACAACCTCCTCTGATTTCTTATGGGTACAATCCAACTTCTAATACTTACCAACCTAATGGATGTAGTGACCCTCATTGTCCTCAACATGGCCCTCAACAACCCTACTCACAAGCCCCATTCCACAATTCACCTCCATGTGATCCTAACCCATATCCACCATACCAACTACCATGTGAACCATACCTAGAGCCACCACCATTCTAATACCAATACTCCCAAGAACCACCATTTTCTTATACACCACCTCAAGACTTTCACCAACATGAACCACCCTCCAACTATGACACCTTTTCTCCAAACAATGAACCCTCTCTTCCGCCACCGCCTTCATCGAATGAAGTTTTCCAACCCTTCATGCAAGAACAAAGAGACCTTTACTCTCGTCTCCAAAAGCAAGAAGAGAAGCAGAAGGAGTTAGGAACCATATTGGCTACCATGAATGAAGTGGCTAACCATATAACCTCCTACCTAAGCTCATGCAATCTAGGCATTCCCATTGACGAATATGGAGACTCAACCAAGGAGCATAGTGAGGGAGTGAATTTAGATATTCAAGATGAAAAAGAGGAGTTGAAGCAAGAATTGCGAGAAGAGGAAGAAGTAGAGATAATTGAACCGGAAGAAGTGGTTGAAGATCTAAGATCTAGGAGATGTTGAATGCAAAAAGAAATCTCAAGTTGAAGAGCCTTCTTCCATGGAGTTTGAAAGTGATGTTAAGGAGGATAGTGCACAACCTCCAAGGCATATTGTGAGTGAAGAATTGGAAGAAATGGGACAAGTACTAAGTCCCCCTATTTATGATGATTCCGCATCAACATATGATCCTTTTGAGCTCGAGGAATCCTTCCCCATTGAATTTGAAGTTGATGTTGAGGTAGATTTCACTCAACCTCTTATTTATGACTTGAGTGATGGGGAAGAGCTAGAGGACATTGGTGAAGAAGCATATGAACTTGAGAAAGCTTGGCAAGAGGTAGAGCTTGAAGAATCTTGTCAAGTAGTGGAAGCCCTTAGAAGGGGATGGACGAGAGTGGAATGTGCTCTATGAAGATCATTGGAAACTTCTCTACCTAGGCTACCATCTAATCCTTCATTTGAGTGGGTAAAATTTATTACTCTTAGCTTTATTATCCCACTTAAATTTGGTTTGCTTGAAACGGATGGCCAACTTAGGGCGCTTTGTGAAATGAAGCGTAAGAGAAGGATGTTTAGTGGTTGGCGTTGTAAATCTAGGCTCATTATGGTTGGAAGCTCAAAATTTAGGAGCAAGGATTGGTGTGCTACTCAATTGAATGGGTGTAGGAGGATAGTTTGGTGCCTAATTGAAAATTCGGATCACATGCCACCCGGAGGGAATTACCATGATCAACTTGAAGATGAGTGTGAAAACAAGGTTTGGGATCCCAGAACATGAGGATCAACTTTAGGAGCTCCAAGCTTGTGAAGAACTCCATCAAGGCTTGATGCAAATGATTTGGGATGTTGGAGCTTATTGGAGATTCAAACATTGGTGGAAGTTCAAGGACGAATTCAAGCACAAGGCACCTTGATGAGAGCACCCCATAAGTCCAACTTAAGGACAATAAACAAAAGTGCTATGTGGGAGACACCCTACCATAGTAAAATCTTTTCATTTTCCTCTTCTGTAAATATTGGTAAAATTAGTTTAATTTTATGTTTTGTTTAGTTAGTTGAGTTTATTTGGTAGTCTAGTATGTTAAATAAGGTTTGATGGTGTTTTGGTAGTTGTTTGGATGTTTTAAATGCTTGGCTTGGTGCAAAGAATTGGAAAATTTTGAAAAACAGAGTACCCAGCCACGCGTACGCATCACCCATGCGTACGCGTGATCCCAAGAATCCCAACCTTCCATGCGTACACCTTGCTCACGCGTACGCCTCGCTCACGCGTACGCATGATCCACAAAATCTTATACGCTTTTTCATTGCATTTTCATAGTATTTTTAAGTAAATTTTATTAAGTTTTAATATGATTTAGTATGTTTTAGTGAAAAAATTCATATTTGATTGCTACTTTGAGTTTTTGTATTTTTCCTATGATTTTAGAGGATTTTTGGGCGAATTTGGCGAATTTGGCAAGGTCTGGTTCAGAGACGAAGAAAGCATAGCAGATGCTGTCAAATATTGACTTCCGTGCATTCCAACGAGCATATCTTGAGCTACCTAGGTCCGATTGACACGTTCTTAACGGCGTTAAAAAGCTAACTTCAAGAGCTTTCCAACAATATATAATAATCTATGCTTCTCTTCCAGAATCACTGCCCAAAATGGACGTTGAACATCCACATCTGGAGTTCAATGCCCAAGAAGGACCAACCTCCCAAGTTGAACGCCCAAACTGGCGTTCAACACCAGCCAGGGAGTAGGGACTAGCGTTGAACACCCAGAACCTAAGTTGGATGCCAAGCATCAGCACAAACACTCACCAAGTGGGCCCCAAATTGGATTTTAGCACTCCTTAGCTTATTTTATCTTATCCTTGTAACTTTTAATTTAAAATTAATCTAGCTTTTACTATTTAAAGAGGAGATCATTTAGGAATTAATCACATTTCCCGGAAGGGAGATAGACATTAGATAGATCTTCTCTATTTTCTCTGTAAATTATGAGCAACTAAACCTCCTAGGTTAAGGTTAGGAGCTCTTCTGATTCCTATGGATTAATATCATTACTTTTTCTATTTTAATATATGTTTGATTCCATTCTATGATGTATTGTTGTTTTTCATCTAATGACTCTGGGGTGGAACAAGAGTATGACCTCTTATTTTACATGAGTTCTTGCGAGTCCTGACCCGGATAGTATTGAGCTATAAGCTTGAGAATGCATCACCTAGACCAACAGTTTATCTGGGCTAATTGGGATATGTGACATATAATTTCTTTAGCCATGGGTAATGAGGTTTCTGTGGTGCTAAGGCAAGAACATTGAGCTTCATTCTCCGATCCGGAAGTTCTGACCTTGTTTGTGGCTTTTTGAGTAGGATCAAGGGAGAATGAATTGTGTGAGCTTCACCCTCGTCCATATTAAATGACCATGATCAATGGCGTTTGATATGGATTAGAGGAGATTAATTGACCACGATCCATGGCGTTAATCACTTACAGATTTGCGATAGAATGAATCATTTATTGTTGAAGTAGACAGTAAGAAGTATTAATCCAGAAAGATAAAGCATCTCCAGAGCTTTAACTGATTTCTCATTACTGCTTTTATATCAGTTCTTTATTGCTTTCTTTATTGTTTTATTTTATGCGTCTACAACAACAACAATTATCTTTCTATTCACCTGACTAAGATCTGCAAGATAACCACTGCTTGCTCAATCCAACAATCCTCGTGGGATCGACCCTCACTCACCTGAGGTATTACTTGGACGACCCGGCGCACTTGTCGGTGAAGTTGTGCGAGTTCTAATTTCGTGCACCAGGGATGAACCACCATCCTTGCTACTTCTTTGGGTCTTAAACATACATTCATTCAATTTAAATCAAGCATTATCGTTATCAAATCTCAAACATTAACTTAGAGCAAGCGGGACAAACCGCCATCCTTGTTATTACCTAGGTATCACAAACATACATCCATTCAAAACTCCATAATTAAATTTATTTTTCATAATTCTTCTTCCCTATCTCATATCCGGAACAAGTGGACATCGCCACTACCTACTACCCGGGGCCACAATCACATTAATTTACAAACCAGCATCCCCGTTAAGCTTTTCAACTTACATCACCCCTTTACAATCTTTCTTCACTCGCAAGTTATTATCCTCTCAATACAATCACATCATAAATCAAATCTTATCATTCTCAACTTTATCATTAATCATACATCATCATCAATTATACACTTCTTTAACCACAATTTATCACCCAAATCTTTCTTCACTTCCAAGCTTCCTCACCTTCCCTAACTTTACCTCATCACTAATCATACAACTAAGGTTTAGGGACTAAAAGAGTAAAAATAGAGGTTTAGAGGTTCGAAATTAGGTTTTAAAACACAAATATTCATTTGTTGAAAAATAGGGGGTCACGCGTACGCGTGGGCCACGCGTACGTGTGGGAGTGCAATTTACCTCGTCTGCATACGCATGCATGCCAAACAGAAATGCCCATCCGCGTATGGAAGGGTTTGCGTATGCATGCATTGCAGATTACTCAAAAATGGTTAAGTCTACAGAATTTCAATCTTACATACTGAACTTCCGACGCGCATAACTTTTTTGTTTTAAAACATTTTTCATCTGTTCTTTGAACGGCGTAAACTTCACGAACCCAATTTTCATATGAAAAAAGTTTGAAACAATTTAGAGGTCTGGAAGCCAAGTTATGGCTTGCCAAAATTTGGCCAAAAATAAGTTTTTCACAAAAGTGTTCCAACCTCTATTTTCATCAATTCACCATTCAATATCAATTTCCTATACTCAAAATCAGCACCAACACACACAAAATCATAACAACATAACTCTACACCCATCCATTATCCATCATACTTCAATTTTAAACAATTATCATACATAAATTTCGCAATTATATTAACAAGTTCATCAACACTGCATCACCCATGCATATTCATTATTATCACTTTGACAATCATCATTAAACCATCATTTAGCATTCTATTTCCATTTCCAACACAAATCACCAAGCCAATACTCAACATATTTCAATATTTATCAATTATCATCAAGGGTACTAAGCACTTAACATCTTTATGCATTCACACCTAACCTATGGTCATCTAGCCTAAGTTTTCACACATTATATATTACATACGAGAAACCAAAACCATACCTTGTTCAAATTTTTTGTCTAGCCCAAAGACACTCAAGTACTCCAATCCTCAAAATTCCATAGCCCCAAGGTCACTCCGAACAAAATTTAGCCACTAAGATACCCAATTCAAGCTCTCAATCTCTTTAAGAGTGTTCCACAATCATATATTCACTACCTAATACACGTTACTACATCCATATACAAAAATTCAACACCCAACATACATTAATCCATGAATCCACAAGGTTTATAGAGCCTTTACCTCACTCGTGCCTCAATTAAACAAAACCCATTAATCCATCAAGTTAATTTGGCCCTAGAACATTAATTTAACCAAAATCTCAACATCCAATTCATATAATTTTTGAAAATTAGGGAAGGAAAAATTGAGATTGAAACTAAGACTTCCTTACCTAATTGACCACTGGGCTTTGTAGAGCTTAACACTGCAGATGCATGGCCACAAACAGTGCGGCGATCGGAGCTCCGGATCAAAAGTTATGTTGGATTGAAGATTGAAATTGAAATTGGAACCCTCACTTCTCACCTCTCTTTCATTTCAGTGTGAATCACATATGGGGAGGGTTTGTGGCTGAATTTCTTAACTTTAGGTTCATATATCTTGGGCTATTGGGCCCAGTCTAACCGGTTCGGCCTGTTCAGCCCAATCTTGGGCCAAATTCTTTAAAATTAGTGTTAAAATTCTTATTTTAATTTTTCCTATCTCATTAAACTATAAAATTTTATTTTCTAATTTCTTAGATTACTAATTAATTTATTGGTTAATTATTTACTAATTTCTCAGATTTTACATTGACTATGTCTAAGACAGATGGTGTAGATTTTGAAAATATCCACAACTGAACCGGCAAGTGCACCGGATTGTCCAAGTAATACCTCAGGAGAGTGAGGGTCGATCCCACGAGGACTGATGGACTGAGCAACAATGGTCGACTGATTGGTTTAGTTAGGTAGATAGTAGAGTTGGTTTGGTGGGTTGAAAAAGCATTAAATAACAATTCAAGAGTAAAGAAAGCAATTAAGAGAATTAGTGAGAAATCAATAAGGGAAAGCAGTTAAGATATCAGAGATGTTTACTCTTTTGGATTAAGCTTTCTTACCAACTATTTTAATCATTCAAGATTCATTTCATGGCAAATTGTAATTGACTAAACCCTAATCCCTTAGTGATTTAGTCTCCTCTAATCTTCATCTACCGCTAATCCCTTGGTCACTTGATTCCGATTAGAAGGTTAAATTCAAATCTAGTTTATGGCCACAAAAACCCTAGTTACCCAAAGCTAAATGGATTAGTACAAGTAATTAGCAATTTAGGAGGAATTTAATTTCAAGTTGTACTTAGGTGAGAGACCTCTCCTAAGGGTCACAAGAACGCATCTAGAATAAGGGTCATACTCCGGTTCCACCTAGATTTATAAAATTAAGAACGAAAGTAATCCTTGAAACTGAATCAGTATATTAATTAAAATAGAAAAATAATAGTCTTAATCCAGAGAAATAAACAGAGCTCCTAACATTAACCAAAGAGGTTTAGTGGCTCATGACTTACAGAGAAAATATGGGTTCTGAAAAGTATGAAAGTGCGGAAGTGAAAAGATCTCCCTGAATGGTGAATCTTTTCCCTTTTATATCTAAACTAATTTTGATTTAAAGATAAAATAAAATAATAAATCCTATAACTAAAATATATTGTTTGTAAATAAACATTACAAAAATAAAAGATAAGATAACTAATAAAAGCTAAATCCACTAGAGATGCTCCAAAAGTGTGGGCTTGGTTCGGATTGCATTGCGCTAAATGCCCAGCCCCCAATGGGCAGAAGAGTTCCTAGTAGAGGGGTGTTGCTAGCGCTAAACGCCAGTTGGGCGTTTAGTGCCCAGAGGAGTAACATCAACTCTTCTCTTTTTAGCACAAAACTCTGCCAAATTGCTCTGAATTTCACCTGAAATAAATAAAAATACTAAAACACTCAAAGTAACATCCAAAGAGAATTTTAACACTAAAATAATATAAAACTTAATAAATTCTAACTAAAAATGACTAGAAAACAAGGGAAAAATTGGTGCAAGACGCTCACGCATCACAACACCAAACTTAAACTGTTGCTTGTCCTCAAGCAACTAAAAAAATATAGGACTGAGAAGAGAAGAGAAAAACGCCTAAGGCTTGAGTGTTCCTTTAAGCTCATGTCTAAGTACTGAGTGAGGCTAATGACACTCTTACTCTGAATAGGTTTGGCATCTCGCTATCCTTTGAAGCTCAGAAATATTGATGTCTCTCAGGACTAAAACCCGGATGATATTATGGACTTTCTTTCTCATGAAGCTTTAATAGATCCTTGAATATAGCTTTTACTTTTCTTTTCTTTTGGTGCTTTGCACCTTGAGCCTAGCCGTGACTCTAAGTGTTTTTTCTTTAAGCTTAACTTGATACAATAACACCATAAGCACTTAACTGGGGACTCTTTGAGTTCTAATCTTTCTTTTTATTTCTCCCAGAAAGTGGTACTCAGAGCCTTTAGCATACTCTGTAATTATACTCAGTCATAACTCTTAGTGCTCTGTCTCAAGGATTACTTGACACATTCACACCACAAGCATATGGTTAGGGAAAATAACTCTCTTGAGCTTTAGATCAATTTTGACCCTCCTATCTATTAATTCTCAGAGCCTTGGACCTTTCTTTTTATTTTCTTTTTCTTTTTGCTATTTGTTTTGCTTCAAGGATCAATGTCTTACTTAGTTAAAGAGTCCATAATACTTCTAGGTTCCTGTGCCTCAAGAACCAACACTCCTAACTTCAACATCAAATATGCACTGCTTACTCATACATTCAAAATTAAAGATAGTGCCACCACATCAAAGTAACTAGAAAGACTCATAATCTATAACTCAAGCCTCATGCAATTTACTATTTCTTTTCTTTTTTCTTTTGATTTTTCAAGCTTAGTAAACAATACATGAGACATCTTTCAAAGTAAATATAACATAACAAAGTCTATACTAGACTAGAAAGAAATAAAAGACTCTAACGATCATGAAAAGACTCAAAATTAAAAATAGAAAATAAGATAAAATACTGAAAAATAGGAAATAGGATAGGCATAAGGTAATGAAATTCAACCACCTCAGTCATGGTGGCTGCTGCTCCCTCTTTGAATCCACTCCAGTGCTTCAGCTCCGCTAGCCCACGCCCCTGCCTCTGCTGCTTCTCTGTCAGCTGATGGATGAGGACATAGTGGCTTTGATGCTCCTGTCTCAGCTGATCCATAGCAGATATTAGCTGTCCAATGGATGTTGCCAGCTGAGCCTAGTACTCGTGCAGAGGAAGATAGTTTCCCTGAGATAACTCAGGGAGCTCCTGCTGAGGAAGGAGAACTGGCTCCTGAGGTGGTGCTTGTCCATGCTCCTGAGCATACTCCATACCCCTCCTAGTGATCGGTCTATCAACTGCAATAAGAATGTCTCTATCAATCTAGACATTCATAGCCTCGCATAAGCGAAAGATGAGGTAGAAGTCCTTGCTGATATGTTGTATATCTCCAGAGGGATCACATGGTGAACTTCTATCTCATTGCTGAGCATGATGTAGTGAATCGTCACAGCTTGGTCCACAGTACTCTCGAACCGATTACTAGTGAGGAGGATAGAGCGCTGAATGAACTTTAGCCATTCTCTAGCAACTGGCTTTAGATCGTGCCTTCCCAGCTAGTATGGCTGGTCCTTGGAATTCTTTCTCCACTGTTCTCCAGGTAGGCATATATTCTTAAGAACTTGATCCAGTCTCTAATCAGCTCTGACCCTCCTAGTGTAGGAGTGAGGGTCATCTCTAGATGGAGGCAGCTAAAGTATCTCCCTCACTCTCTCCATACCGAACTGTAGGGTCTTCCCTCGGACCATGGTGCGCCAAGTCTTGAACTCGAGATGCGCATCCTTGCTATGCTTTTCAGTCACCCACAAATTTGTATAGAACTTTCTGACCTTCAGAACTCCAACCTCAGTCACCGGGTTGGCCAGAACTTCCCAACCTCTGCTCTGGATCTATTCCTGGATCTCTGGATAATCATTTGGCTTCAAGTCGAATCTCACCTCCGGGATCACTTTCTTTTTTGTGACAATCTATTAATAGTGTTCCTCATAAATCTTAGTGTAAAACCGGTTGACATCATGTGGGATTGTGGATGAAGCCTTTTCCTTCCTCTTCCTTGAAGAGGATTCTCCAACTTTTAGTGTGATAAGTGGATTTCTTATACGCTTTTTCATAGCATTTTCATGGTGTTTTTAGTTAGATTTCATTAATTTTTATTATGTTTTAATATTTTTTTGGTGCAAAATTCACTCTTTGGATGCTACTTTGAGTTTTTGGATTTTTCATATGATTTTAGGTGATTTTTGGGCAAAAATGGCAGAATTAGCAAAGTCTTGTTCAGAGAGGAAGAAAGGATAGCAGATGTTGTCAAATCCTGACCTCTGTGTACTCAAACGAGCATATTTTAAACTACAAAGGTCTAATTGACGCGCTCTCAACGGCGTTGAAAAGCTTCTAGCAATAAATAATAACCTATACTTCTCTTTCGGATCTCTGCCCATAACTGGCATTGAACGGCCACATCTGGTGTTCAACGCCCAAGAAGGATCAAAACCCAGTGTTGAATGCGCAAGACTGGCGTTCAACGCCACCAAGGGACTAAGGGAGCATGAGTTCACCCCCCTTACTGGCGTTTAACGCCCATACTCCAAGTTGAACGCCAGGCTTGGACGAGCACAAGGCCAAAGTGGGCCCAAAGTGGATTTCAGCACTCTTTAGCTTAGTTTTGTTTATCTTTGTACTTTTTAATTTTAAATTAACATATTTTAGGGTTATCATCTCCTACATAAAGAGGAGATCACTTAGGTTCAAATAAATCAACTTGTATCATACTTTTCAGATCTAAGTTTTCTCTGTAAATTGTGAGCAATTAAACCTCCTAGGTTAAGGTTAGGAGCTCTGCTGATTCCTATGGATTAATAATGTTACTATTTTAATTTTAATTTATGTTTGATTCTATTCTATGATATATTTTTATTCTTTATCCAAATGATACTATGTGTGTCCCTTTCTCTACATGAGTTCTTTACGAGTCCTAACTCGGATAGTATTGAGTTAAAGCTTGAGAATACATCATCTGAACCAATAATTCATCTGGGCTAATCGAGGATAAGTGACATATAATCTGGTTAGTTATGGGTGATGAGGTTCCTGTGGTGCTAATGCTAGAATATTGAGCTTCATTCTTCGATCCGGAAGATCTGACCTTGTCTGTGGCATTTTGAGTAGGATCACAAAGGAGAATGAATTGCGTGAGCTTCACCCCCGTTTATATTAAATGACCACTGATAATGGCGTTTGGTATGAATTAGAGGAGATTAAATTGATGAGAGGACATGAGTTAATCACTTACAGCTTTGCCATAGAACGAATCATTCATTGTTAAAGTAGTCTGTAAGAAGTATTAATCCAGAAAGACAAAGCATCTCTAAAGCTTTAACTGATTTCTTATATTGTTTTTTTATTAGTTATTTATTGTTTTCTTTATTGTTTATGCACATTCAACAACAATAATTACTTTTTTATTGCCTGACTAAGATCTGCAGGATAACCACTGCTTGCTCAATCTAACAATCCTCGTGGGATCGACCCTCACTCACCTGAGGTATTACTTGGACGACCCGGTGTACTTGTCAGTGAAGTTGTGCGAGTTCTATTTCGTGCACCATAGTGCCATAAGGAGTGTGAGAAATTTGAAAAACGGAGCGCCTCGACACCAAACTTAAAGCTCTTTCTCATCCTCGAGCAAAAAAAAGAAAGAATTCAAAAAGGAATAAAGAAGGAGGGGGAAGAGAGGTGTAGAGGAGAGGTGTGGGGAAAAGAGAAGAGGGTTATGGTATTTATATTAGGGGGTGGTTTGGGAGGAGGAAGAATGGAGATGGGAGATTTGGTGAGGATTTTAAAAGATATGATAAGAAATTAGGTTGTAGTGGGGAATATGGGGAATTGAAGAAGAATATTTGGTTTGAAAAAGAAGGATTTAAAATTTAAATGAGGGGAAAAAGAGATAGAATGTTAAAATGGAGGAGGTAGGATTATATGATTGTTGCAACGGTCTTATTTTTTTCAAAGAAAACCAAAATGATCGTTGCTGACGCTAAACGTCGAAGCGGGCGTTTAGCGCCATATATGACCAAGCTCCTTTACCCTTCTGGGCATGGCGTTTAATGCCAAAAAAGGGTAAAAATTTTTAATTTTTTTGGGACGAGTGTAGGTGGCGCTAAACACCCAGCTGGTGTTGAGCGCCCTTGGTGAGGGAAAAATTGGGTCCTTTGTGGGTGTTAAATGCCTTCCTGGCATTGAACACTAGCTCCTTATGCCCCATCCCTGGTGCTAAACGCCCAGCCTAGCGTTTAGTGTTAGAACACTTCGAGCTAACCATGCTTTAGGGTGTTTTCTTTTTCCTTCTGAGTCTTCCTATCCTTATTCTAAGAACTTTGCATGATCACAAACAAAATTAAACCAAGAAAAACTATGAATAACGCTAAAAAATAACATAAAATCAAATTGGAAGAAGAACTAAAGGATACCCTTGGTTGGGTTGCCTCCCAACCAGCGCTTCTTTACCGTCACTAGCTTGACAGTTGTTTTTGCTAAGTCAACAGATGGGTGGATCTCTGGCGATCAATCTCGCCTCCCGGATAGTGTTTCACCCTCTAGCCATTGACTACAAATCTGTGATTTGAGTTTTCTTTTTGAAGTTCTACATGACCATAGGGTGAAACTCCGGTGACCACAAAAGGTCCTGACCACCGGGACTTGAGCTTCCCAGGGAAGAGCTTGAGCCTAGAATTGAAAAGTAGAAACTTCTAACCAGGCTCAAACACTCTTGAGACAATCTTTTAATCATGCCACTTTTTAGTCTTTTCCTTGTAGAGCTTGACATTCTCAAAAGCAGAGTTCCTGAACTCATTAAGCTCATTCAGTTGGAGCAGCCTTTTCTCTCCTGCAGCCTTGGCATCAAAGTTTAGGAACTTTATTGCCCAATAACCTCTGTGCTCTAATTTCACTGGTAAAGAGACATTCCAAAAGGGGTCTTGTGAGCAGTCCGATATGCCCAGAGAGCATCATCAAGTTTCCTTACCCAGTCATTCCTTGAAGTACTCACAGTCTTCTCTAGGATCCTCTTGAGTTCCCTGTCAGAAACCTCAGCCTGTCCACTTGTCTGAGGGTGATAGAATGTTGATGAGAGGAGCCAAAGCGGGTTTGGAATTTCACAAAATTATAGAATCTCTTCGTTACAAGAATAGTCCAAACCCACACTTAGCACTCAATCAAAGTTTAAATAAAGGATGTCACAATTAACAAAAAATAACCGGGAGTTTGAAGTCTCGGGTCGTCTCCCTCGGACTATGCAAATTTGATGTCACACTCTTGGTTGTGAAGAAAGGGGTTTCTTCAATTAAGGACCAAATGATTAAAAGAACTAAAAAAATAAAAGAATTAGCAGTTGATTAAAAAGAAAATTAATGCAATTAAAAGGAAACAAGATCAAAACTTAGTGAAAAATGCTATAAATGCATAAAAGGGTCCGGACTTGGGAATGAGAATTAAGGAATCCTATCATTGTCATAACCACAACTATGGTAACTATAATGAGTTAATCTCGCTTCATCAACCCCTAACATCGAGGAGTAAGTCAAGCAAGCTTAATTAACCTTAATCCATAAGTCATAGCTAACTTACTAATTACTTAGTAAAAAGCTAGCGTCAATGGAAACAAGAATCAACTAACAACCCAAGAATTACCACTAAATGTAGGACATTATGACTCTAGTATCCTAGAAACTCATTTTCCAAGCTAAGGCGTGAAAATCTACTCAAAATCTCCAAGTGGCATTTTCACAAACACTTGGTGGGTATAAAAGCAAAACATAAGAAATTACAAAAGATAATGAAAACTATAACCAAACTATTCACAAAATCAACAATAAACATTCAATCAAGCAAATATAAATCATAAAACATTAAATTCATCAACCAAAACTTCAAGAAATTAAAATTGCATATATTAATAAAGTAGCTTGAACCATAAGAAAATGTAGCAAAAGTTGTGTAATTAAAGAGGAAATTAAAGAGTACTTATAATGAGATGAGCAAAATCCAAGATCAAAACTTAGTATAAAATTCTACAATGAAACCTAATTAAATACCCTAAGAGAGCATTTTCTAATCTACACTACTCCTACTCCTAATAATGTGTTTTCTATCCTAAAAGTGAGCTCTCTCTTGATATGGAATGAATTTCCCTTGATATAGCACCCAATCAGCTTCAGAAACACCAAAAATTGGGCCAAGAGGACTCCAAAATCGCGAGCCACGTGCTTAAAAGAAGTCACGCGCTGGAACTTGTGCGTATGCACAGATTGTGCGTACGCACACTTGCTGATTTCTGCACTTGTGCGTATGCATAGGAGGTTGTGCGTACGCACACTTCAGTGTGTGCTTCTCCTTTGTTTTCTTCATGTGTTCTCTCCTTTTGCATGTTTTCTTCCACTTTTGCCTAGCCGTTCTTGCCTATTGGACCTGAAATCACTCACAAAAGATATCACGGCGTCGAATGGAATAAAAGTAGAATTAAAATGATCAATTTAAGCACAAAAATGCAAATTTTCACATTTAGGTTCAATTTAGGGATAAAACACAAAGAGTAAACTACTATTTTTACCCACGAAAGTTGAAAACATTGACACATCTACCCATAAAAAAAGAAAATTACCATTTGTATCCATAAAACATGAGTTCCATATAACAAAATTATCCAAACACTAAAAAATCACATAAAAATCCCAAATTACCCTTATCATCATCTACATTATCTTTTCCCCTCCACCACTGGTATGCGAAATTGCTACTCAGGTTGTGAATTGTTGTTCGAAATTGATTCCTCGGCAATGGCACCAAAAACGGATGCACAGAACCATGGTCTAAACATATCTTCACAACTTCGCATAACTAACCAGCAAGTGCACTGGGTCGTCCAAGTAATACCTTACGTGAGTAAGGGTCGAATCCCACGGAGATTGTTAGTATGAAGCAAGCTATGGTCACCTTGTAAATCACAGTCAGGCGGATATAAAACAGTAATGGGTTTTTGAAAATAAATAATAGAATAGGAATAGAAATACTTATGTAATTCATTGGTGAGAATTTCAGATAAGCGAATAGAGATGCTTTCGTTCCTCTGAACCTCTGCTTTCCTACTATCTTCATCCACTCAGTCTTACTCCTTTCCATGGCTGGCTTTATGTGATACATCACCACTGTCAATAGCTACTTTTGGTCATCTCTCGGGAAAATGATCCAATGCCCTGTCACGGCACGGCTAATCGTCTGGAGGCATCACCCTTGTCAATGGCTTCATCTTATCCTCTCAGTGAAAATGGTCAACGCACCCTGTCACGGCACGGCTATTCATCTGTCGGTTCTCGATCATGCTGGAATAGGATTTACTATCCTTTTGCGTCTGTCACTAACGCCCAGCAATCGCGAGTTTGGAGCTCATCACAGTCATTCATTCATTGAATCCTACTCGGAATACCACAGACAAGGTTTAGACCTTCCGGATTCTCTTGAATGCTGCCATCATTCTAGCTTACACCACGAAGATTCCGATTAAGAGATCTAAGAGATACTCATTCAATTCTAATGTAGAACGGAAGTGGTTGTCAGGCACGCGTTCATAGGGAATGATGATGATTGTCACGTTCATCACATTCAGGTTGAAGTGCGAATGAATATCTTAGAAGCGAAATAAGATGAATTGAATAAAAAACAGTAGTACTTTGCATTAATCTTTGAGGAACAGCAGAGCTCCACACCTTAATCTATGGAGTGTAGAAACTCTACCGTTGAAAATACATAAGTGAAAGGTCCAGGCATGACCGAGAGGCCAGCCCTCAAACGTGATCTAAGATAGCATACAACTGATCAAAGATGCCTAATACAGTAGTAAAAGGTCCTATTTATAATAAACTAGCTACTAGGGTTTACAGAAGTAAGTAATTGATGCATAAATCCACTTCCGGGGCTCACTTGGTGTGTGTTTGGGCTGAGCTTGAGTGTTGCACGTGTAGAGGTCCTTTCTGGAGTTGAACGCCAGCTTTTGTGCCAGTTTGGGCGTTCAACTCTGGTTTTGGCTCCTTTTCTGGCGCTGGACGCCAGATTTGGGCAGAAAGCTGGCGTTGAACGCCAGTTTACGTCGTTTATTCTTGGCCAAAGTATGGACTATTATATATTGCTGGAAAGCCCTGGAAGTCTACTTTCCAACTCAATTAGAAGCGCGCCATTTTGAGTTCTGTAGCTCCTGAAAATTCACTTTGAGTGCAGGGAGGTCAGAATCCAACAGCATCAGCAGTCCTTCTTCAACCTCTGAATCTGATTTCTGCTCAAGTCCCTCAATTTCAGCCAGAAAATACCTGAAATCACAGAAAAACACACAAACTCATAGTAAAGTCCAGAAATGTGAATTTAACATAAAAACTAATGAAAATATCCCTAAAAGTAACTAGATCCTACTAAAAACATACTAAAAACAATGCCAAAAAGCATATAAATTATCCGCTCATCACAACACCAAACTTGAATTGTTGCTTGTCCCCAAGTAACTGAAAATAAAATAGGATAAAAAGAAGAGAATATACTATAAATTCCAAACTATCAATGAAACATAGCTCCAATCAGATGAGCGGGACTTATAGCTTTTTGCCTCTTGAATAGTTTTGGCATCTCACTCTATCCATTGAGGTTCAGAATGATTGGCTTCTATAGGAACTCAGAGTTCAGATAGTGTTATTGATTCTCCTAGTTCAGTATGATGATTCTTGAACACAGCTTCTTTATGAGTCTTGGCCGTGGCCCTAAGCACTTTGTTTTCCAGTATTACCACCGGATACATAAATGCCACAGACACATAATTGGGTGAACCTTTTCAGATTGTGACTCAGCTTTGCTAAAGTCCCCAATTAGAGGTGTCCAGGGTTCTTAAGCACACTCTTCTTTTGCTTTGGACCTTGACTTTAACCGCTCAGTCTCAAGTTTTCACTTGACACCTTCACGCCACAAGCACATGGTTAGGGACAGCTTGGTTTAGCCGCTTAGACCAGGATTTTATTCCTTTAGGCCCTCCTATCCACTGATGCTCAAAGCCTTGGGATCCTTTTTATTTGCCCTTGCCTTTTGGTTTTAAGGGTTATTGGCTTTTTCTGCTTGCTTTTTCTTTTTCTTTCTATTTTTTTCGCCTATTATTTTTTTTCTGCAAGCTTTGTTCTTTGCTGCTTTTTCTTGCTTCAAGAATCATTTTTTTGATTTTTCAGATTATCAAATAACATGTCTCCTAGTCATCATTCTTTCGAGAGCCAACATATTTAACATTCTTAAACAACAACTTCAAAAGACATATGCACTGTTCAAGCATACATTCAGAAAATAAGAAGCATTGTCACCACATCAATATAATTAAACTAAGTTCAAGGATAAATTCGAAACTCATGTACTTTTTGTTCTTTTGAATTTAAAACATTTTTCATTTAAGAGAGGTGATGGATTCATAGGACATTCATAACTTTAAGACAAAGTTACTAACCACTAATGATCATGTAATGAAAACACAAACATAGATAAGCACATAACATAGAAAACGAAAAATAGAAGAAATAAGAACAAGGAATGAATCCACCTTAGTGATGGTGGCGTTTTCTTCTTGAGGAACCAATGATGTCCTTGAGCTCTTCTATGTCTCTTCCTTGTCTTTGTTGCTCCTCCCTCATTGCTTTTTGATCTTCTCTAATTTCATGAAGGATGATGGAGTGCTCTTGATGTTCCACCCTTAGTTGCTTCCAATAATTGTGTGGAAGAAAATGTCTCCCCTGAGGTATCTCAGGGATCTCTTGATTTGCAGTCAAATGTTCTACCACTGAGCTATAGACCCTTGATGGAAGCTTTTTGTCTTCCCTTTCCTTTTTCTAGAGGTTTCTCTGGCCTTAGGTGCCATCAATGGTTATGGAAAAAACAAAAAAGCTATGCTTTTACCACACCAAACTTAGAATGTTGCTCGCCCTCGAGCAAAAGAAGAAAGAATAGAAGAAGAAGAAGAAGGTATGGAGGAGATGGATGGATGTGTGTATTCGGCCATATGGGTGGGATTGGGTGAGAGAGAGATGTTGAATTTTGAAGGTAGTAGGTGTATGGATGTGAGTGGTAAAGAGGTGATGGGGAAGAGAGATTGAGGTGATTGGTGAAGGGTTTTTGGGGAAGAGTGTTTATGGGGTTGTGTGAAAGAGAGTGGTGAGAAGAAGTGAGTGGAGGTAGGTGGGGATCTTGTGGGGTCCACAGATCCTGAGGTGATCCTGTGGGGTCCACAGATCGTAGGGTGTCAAGGATTTGCATCCCTGCACCAATTAGGCATGTAAAATGCCTTTGCACACAACTCTGGGCGTTCAGCGCCAGGTTGGTGTCTATTTTGGGCGTTCAACGCCCATTTGTTGCCATTTCTGGCGTTGAACGCCAGAACCATGCTTGTTCTGGGCGTTCAGCGCCAGGATGCTGCCCATTTTGGGCGTTCAGCGCCAGAACCATGCTCTGTTATGGCGTTGAACGCCAGGCAGCTGCTTCCTCCAGGGTGTGATTTTTTTCTGCTGTTTTTGATTCTGTTTTCAATTTTTATATTTATTTTGTGACTCCACATGATCATGAACCTAATAAAACATGAAAAACAAAAATAAAATTAGATAAATAAACATTGGGTTGCCTCCCAACAAGTGCTTCTTTAATGTCAATAGCTTGACAGTGGGCTCTCATGGAGCCTCACAGATGTTCAGAGCATTGTTGAAACTCTCCAACACCAAACTTAGAGTTTGGATATGGGAGTTCAACACCAAACTTAGAGTTTGGTTGTGGCCTCCCAACACCAAACTTAGAGTTTGACTGTGGGGGCTTTGTTTGACTCTGCTTTGAGAGAAGCTTTTTCTGCTTCCTCTCCATGGATGCAGAGAGAGATCCTTGAGTTGTAAACACAAGGTTGTCCTTATTTAATTGAAGGATCAATTCTCTTATGTCCACATCAATCACAGCTCTTGCTGTGGCCAGGAAAGGTCTTCCTAGGATGATGGATTCATCCTCTTCCTTTCCAGTATACAGGACTATGAAATCAGCAGGGATGTAAAGGCCTTCAACCTTTACTAACACGTCCTCTACTTGTCCATAAGCCTGTTTTCTGGAATTATCTGCCATCTCTAATGAGATTCTAGCAGCTTGCACCCCATAGATTCCCAGTTTCTCTATTACAGAGAGGGGCATGAGGTTTATTCCTGAACCAAGGTCACACAAAGCCTTAAAGATCATGGTGCCTATGGTACAAGGTATTATGAACTTTCCAGGATCCTGTCTCTTCTGAGGCAATGTCAGTTGATCCAGATCACTTAGTTCATTGATGAACAAGGGAGGTTCAACTTCCCAAGTATCAATGCCAAATAATTTGGCATTTAGCTTCATGATTGCACCAAGAAACTTGGCAGTTTGCTCTTCAGTAACATCCTCATTTTCTTTAGAGGATGAATACTCATCAGAACTCATGAATGGCATAAGGAGGTTCAATGGAATCTCTATAGTCTCTAGATGAGCCTCAGAGTCCTTTGGTTCCTCAGAGGGAAGCTCCTTATTGACCACTGGACGTCCCAGGAGGTCTTCCTCCTTGGGATTCACGTCCTCTCCTTCCCTTACAGGTTCGGCCATGGTAATTAATTCAATGGCCTTGCACTCTCCTTTTGGATTCTCTTCTGTATTGTTTGGGAGAGTACTAGGAGGGATTTCAGTGATCCTTTTACTCAGCTGGCCCACTTGTGCTTCCAAATTTCTAATGGAAGATCTTGTTTCATTCATGAAACTCACAGTGGCCTTAGATAGATCAGAGACTAAATTTGCTAGATTAGAAGTGTTTTGTTCAGAGTTCTCTGTCTGTTGCTGAGTGGATGATGGAAAAGGTTTATTATTGTTAAACCTGTTTCTTCCACCATTATTAAAGCCTTGTTGAGGCCTTTGATCCTTCCATGAGAGATTTGGATGATTTCTCCATGATGAGTTATAGGTGTTTCCATAAGGTTCACCTAAGTAATTCACCTCTGCTATTGCAGGGTTCTCAGGATCATAAGCTTCTTCTTCAGAAGATGCCTCTTGAGTACTGTTGGATGCAGCTTGCATTCCATTCAGACTCTGAGAAATCATATTGACTTGCTGAGTCAATATTTTGTTCTGAGCCAATATGGCATTCAGAGTATCAATCTCAAGAACTCCCTTCTTCATAGGCGTCCCATTATTCACAGGATTCCTTTCAGAAGTGTACATGAACTGGTTATTTGCAACCATGTCAATGAGTTCTTGAGCTTCTGCAGGCGTTTTCTTTAGGTGAATGGATCCACCTGCAGAGGTATCCAATGACATCTTAGATAACTCAGACAGACCATCATAGAATATATCCAGGATGGTCCATGCTAAAAGCATGTCAGAAGGACACTTTTTGGTCAGTCCTTTGTATCTCTCCCAAGCTTCATAGAGGGATTCACCTTCCTTCTGTCTGAAGGTCTGAACATCCACTCTAAGCTTGCTCAGCTTTTGAGGAGGAAAGAACTTGGCTAAGAAAGCCTTGACCAGCTTATCCCAAGAGTTCAGGCTATCCTTGGGTTGAGAATCCAACCACAGTCTAGCTCTGTCTCTTACAGCAAAAGGGAAAAGCATGAGCCTGTAGACTTCAGGATCTACTCCATTAGTCTTAACAGTATCACATATCTGCAAGAATTCAGTTAAGAATTGAAAAGGATCTTCAGATGGAAGTCCATGAAACTTGCAGTTCTGCTGCATCAGAGAAACTAATTGAGGTTTCAGCTCAAAGTTGTTTGCTCCAATGGCAGGAATGGAGATGCTTCTTCCATGTAAATTGGAATTAGGTGCAGTAAAGTCACCAAGCATCCTCCTTGCATTATTATTATTTTTGGCTGCCATCTCCTCTTCCTGTTCGAAAATTTCTAAAAGGTTATCTCTGGATTGTTGTAATTTAGCTTCTCTTAATTTTCTCTTCAGAGTCCTTTCAGGTTTTGGATCTGCTTCAACAAGAATATTCTTGTCCTTGCTCCTGCTCATATGACAAAGAAGAGGGTACAGAAAAAATAATAATAATAGAGTTCCTTTATACCACAGTATAGGGATCCCTTTGTGAGTGGAAGAAAAGAGGGAGATAAAGAATGTAATGTAATGGAAGAAACACAACTGTGAGGAGGGTAGAGATGTGAGATGAGATGTTAGTAGATGAATAAATGAATAGAATAAGATGGGAGAGGGAGAATTTTTGAAAATAATTTTTGAAAAAGGGTTAGTGATTTTCGAAAATAGTTTTTGAAAAAGGTTAGTAATTTTCGAAAAATTTTGAAATCAAAAATAAAAATAATTAGTTAATTAAAAAGAAATTTTTGAAAAAGAGGGAAGATATTTTCGAAAATTAGAGAGAGAGAGTTAGTTAGGTAGTTTTGAAAAAGATAGAAACAAACAAAAAGTTAGTTAGTTAGTTGAAACAAATTTTGAAAAGATAAGAAGTTAGGAAGTTAGAAAAGATATTTTGAAATCATATTTTTGAAAAAGATAAGATAAGAAGATATTTTTGAAAAGATATGATTGAAATTAGTTTTTGAAAAAGATTTAATTTTTAAAATCACAATTAATGACTTGATTCACAAGAAATCACAAGATATGATTCTAGAACTTAAAGTTTGAATCTTTCTTAACAAGTAAGTAACAAACTTGAAATTTTTGAATCAAAACATTAATTGGAGATGTTATTTTCGAAAATTTGATGTAAAATTAAGAAAAAAATTTTTGAAATATTTTTTTGGAATTTTCGAAAATAACTAAGAAATTTGAAAAAGATTTGATTTTTGAAAAAGATGAGATTTTTAAATTGAAAATTTGATTTGACTCATAAAAACAACTAGATTTTAAAATTTTTTGAAAAAAGTCAAATCTAATTTTCGAATTTATGAGAGAGAAAGAGGGAAAGATATTTTTTTTTTATTTTTGAATTTTTATGATGAGAGAGAAAAACACTAAAAAGATGCAATGCATGAAATTTTTAGATCAAAACAATGAATGCATGCATGAATGCTATGAATGTCAAGATGAACACCAAGAACACTATGAATGTCAAGATGAACACCAAGAACATATTTTGAAAAATTTTTAATGCAAGAAAAATATACAAGACACCAAACTTAGAATTCTTTAATGCTTAGACACTAAGAATTCAAGAATGCATATGAAAAACAAGAAAAGACACAAAACATGCAAATGCAAAGATCAAACAAGAAGACTTACCAAGAACAACTTGAAGATCATGAAGAACACTATGAATGCATGAGAATTTTCGAAAAATGCAAGATGCACATGCAATTGACACCAAACTTATAACATGACTCAAGACTCAAACAAGAAACACAAAATATTTTTTTGATTTTTATGATTTTCTAATTTTTTTGGATTTTTATTTTATATTTTTCGAAAATTATTTAGAAAGAAAGAAAAATAAGGATTCCAAAATTTTTAATATGAATTCCAAGAATCTTGCCATGTTAGTCTAAAGCTTCAGTCCAGGAATTAGACATGGCTCACTAGCCAGCCAAGCTTTCAATGAAAGCTCCAGTCCAAAACACTAGACATGGCCAATGGCCAGCCAAGCTTCAGCATGTAATTCAGGCATGACATGCCTGACATACCCTACAGTCGTATAACAGTTGATGGTTGGAAGCCTCAGTCCAAAAGAATTTAGACTTGGCTTTACAGCCAGCCAGGCTTCACATGCTTCATGAAACACTAGAATTCATTCTTAAAAATTTTGAATAAATTTTTGAAAACATTTTTATTTTTTTTCGAAAACAGATGAGAAAATTTTTGAAAGATTTTTTTTTGAAAAAAACTTTTTGAAAACAAAACAAAAAAGAAAATTACCTAATCTGAGCAACAGGATGAACCGTCAGTTGTCCAAACTCGAACAATCCCCGGCAACGGCGCCAAAAACTTGGTATGCGAAATTGCTACTCAGGTTGTGAATTGTTGTTCGAAATTGATTCCCCGGCAATGGCACCAAAAACGGATGCACAGAACCATGGTCTAAACATATCTTCACAACTTCGCATAACTAACCAGCAAGTGCACTGGGTCGTCCAAGTAATACCTTACGTGAGTAAGGGTCGAATCCCACGGAGATTGTTGGTATGAAGCAAGCTATGGTCACCTTGTAAATCGCAGTCAGGCGGATATAAAACAGTAATGGGTTTTCGAAAATAAATAATAGAATAGGAATAGAAATACTTATGTAATTCATTGGTGAGAATTTAAGATAAGCGAATAGAGATGCTTTCGTTCCTCTGAACCTCTGCTTTCCTGCTATCTTCATCCAGTCAGTCTTACTCCTTTCCATGGCTGGCTTTATGTGATACATCACCACTGTCAATGGCTACTTTCGGTCATCTCTCGGAAAAATGATCCAATGCCCTGTCACGGCACGGCTAATCGTCTGGA
The DNA here is from genome assembly GCF_003086295.3 of Arachis hypogaea. Lineage (NCBI taxonomy): Eukaryota > Viridiplantae > Streptophyta > Magnoliopsida > Fabales > Fabaceae > Arachis > Arachis hypogaea. Next base: position 57,058,283 of record NC_092048.1, read on the forward strand.
GGCATCACCCTTGTCAATGGCTTCATCTTATCCTCTCAGTGAAAATGGTCAACGCACCCTGTCACAGCACAGCTATTCATCTGTCGGTTCTCGATCATGCTGGAATAGGATTTACTATCCTTTTGCGTCTGTCACTAACGCCCAGCAATTGCGAGTTTGGAGCTCGTCACAGTCATTCATTCATTGAATCCTACTCGGAATACCACAGACAAGGTTTAGACCTTCCGGATTCTCTTGAATGCCGCCATCATTCTAGCTTACACCACGAAGATTCCGATTAAGAGATCTAAGAGATACTCGTTCAATTCTAATGTAGAACGGAAGTGGTTGTCAGGCACGCGTTCATAGGGAATGATGATGATTGTCACGTTCATCACATTCAGGTTGAAGTGCGAATGAATATCTTAGAAGCGAAATAAGATGAATTGAATAGAAAATAGTAGTACTTTGCATTAATCTTTGAGGAACAGCAGAGCTCCACACCTTAATCTATGGAGTGTAGAAACTCTACCGTTGAAAATACATAAGTGAAAGGTCCAGGCATGGCCGAGAGGCCAGCCCTCAAATGTGATCTAAGATAGATACAACTGATCAAAGATGCCTAATACAGTAGTAAAAGGTCCTATTTATAATAAACTAGCTACTAGGGTTTACAGAAGTAAGTAATTGATGCATAAATCCACTTCCGGGGCCCACTTGGTGTGTGTTTGGGCTGAGCTTGAGTGTTGCACGTGTAGAGGTCTTTTCTGGAGTTGAACGCCAGCTTTTGTGCCAGTTTGGGCGTTCAAGTCTGGTTTTGGCTCCTTTTCTGGCGCTGGACGCCAGATTTGGGCAGAAAGCTGGCGTTGAATGCCAGTTTATGTTGTCTATTCTTGGCCAAAGTATGGACTATTATATATTGCTGGAAAGCCCTGGAAGTTTACTTTTTAACGCAATTGAAAGCGCACCATTTCGAGTTCTGTAGCTCCAGAAAATCCACTTTGAGTGCAAGAAGATCAGAATCCAACAGCATCAGCAGTCCTTCTTCAACCTCTGAATCTGATTTCTGCTCAAGTCCCTCAATTTCAGCCAGAAAATACCTGAAATCACAGAAAAACACACAAACTCATAGTAAAGTCCAGAAATGTGAATTTAACATAAAAACTAATGAAAACATCCCTAAAAGTAACTAGATCCTACTAAAAACATACTAAAAACAATGCCAAAAAGCGTATAAATTATCCGCTCATCAACCACCACTACCACTAACCCCATCCTCTCTCTCTTTTTCTCCTTCCATTTTCTGAGCTCGTCGCCACCGCCAGAGTCCGTCAACTCTGCCAACTCCTTCCTCTCTCTCTTTCTCTCTCTTTCCTTCTGTATTTTGCTTCTCTCTCTTCTACTTCTTCGAATGGTTGCGTGATGTAGGTTTAGTGGTCTCTGGGTTTGTAGACTGGGGAAGAGCAGAGTGGAACTGCGGACTGGACAGGGACTAGAGCTCTGTGTCAGCGAGAGATGGAGGGCTAGCTAGAATGGGTTGGGACAGCGGTAGCGATCAGGCAATGGCAGTGGCTCTAGGGTTGTAAAAGGCGGCAAAAATAGAAGGCGACGATGGTTCTGGGCTCGCGGAGGTAAGGCGAGGGGAAGAAGAAGAAAGAGAGAGGGAAAGGGTGGAGGAGGAAAGAAAGGGGGAAAGGATGCGGCGGCGGCGAGTGGAGGTTGGGTGGGACTTGACGGCGCCAGCGATTGTTGAGTGCCGCGGCGGTGGTTATGCAAAGGAGCTAAGAAGGGGCGAGAGAGAGGAAGAAGAGTGGAAATTGGGTGAGGGGGCAGCTTGGTGTTCGCCGGTGGTGGTGCGGTGGTCTCAGACAGTTTACTTTTTCTATTGTTGTTGTTGTTGCTTTATGTGAAGAAGATGATAATGGAGTTATAATAGTGGTGGTGATGATGGTAGTGATAAAGGAAATAAGGTGGTGGTGCCTTTGGATTGAGTGATAATGGTAATTAGGGTTTAGGGTGGTGGTGAGGAAGAATTTCGGTGGTGGGTTTGGGATTGGAAAAGTGGTGGTGTGGAGTAAGTGGTGGTGGTGGGGTAATTTGGGAATTTTAAATAATTTTTTTGGATTTGGATAGTTTTATTAGCAAAAGTTTATATTTCATGGGTACAAATGGTAATTTCTTTTTTCTATAGGTAGATATGTCAGCGTCTTCAACTTTCGTGGGGTACAAATAGTAGTTTACTCAAATACAAAAGTATGCTATTTTAGTGAATAAGTGTGAGTTTATGTGAAGAAATCCGTCCAATTTAAGCCAAAAATTATCATCAAATATGAATCATCAATTCTCCCACATTTAAACAATAGCATATCCTCATCCTAAACACAAACATAGAGTTAAGCGATCGAACCCTCACTAGATGTATATACACTCTAAATGCTCAGTGTTTAATGTTTAATCACTCAATCCTCCTCTAATCATGCTTTCAAGGATTTTCTCTTCATCTAACAATCAACAAACATATGATGCATGATTGCAAATATCATGAGGACTTTTTAGGATTGTAATGGGATTAGGGTGAAGGTAGGATTAATATGGTCAAGTGGACTAATAAATTGAATCTTTAATTAGCTCAAGTATCCCACTCAACCTATACCAACCTACTCTCTAAAATGTATTCTAACTACCCTTTACTTTTTTTTTACACACATTCATGCCTCTTTTTCATCCAAATCCATATATGCATTCCTTATTCATATTTTTTTCCTTTGGGGCAACCTTTGTCCCATTTTTCTCTTTTTTTCTTTTAAGACAAATGCATATGGTTAAAGAAAATTGACATATGAATGTGCACCCATTTCCTAAATTTTTTAATGAATACCCAAAATAAAATTTTTCATTTCTTCTAGCATTATTTTCCAAAATTTCCCTCACACTTAAATGATACACACACATTAACCTAAGTCAATCAAAGATGCAATTCATGGTTTTCGCTTACGGTTGGTGATGTGATAACAATTAGAACAAAAGAGGATTAAAAAGCTCAAAATTGGTTGACAAATGTAGATATACGGGTTTGGCTATATGGGTGAGTAAGCTTAACTTCAAAAATAGCCTCAATCATGCTAAATGCATTCAAAACATCAAATATCGTAAATAAAGAATCAAGCAAATCTAAGATCACAATCAAAGAAGGAGCATAGCACAAAAGAATAAAGATTGTGGCTGAAATAAGCAACCACACATTAGAAGCTCAAATCTCACTTGGTGTCTTGTTCTATCTCCTTTCTATGTTCCACAAAAACCATTCAAGCAAGTCTTAAAAATAATTTTCCGTATCAAAACAATGGAATGCTCTAAAAGAGATTTCTTGAAAATTTTTGTTGTTTTCACCAAAATTATTTCCTATATATATATGTATGATGTGATGGATGTAAAGTTCAAAATTTTCCTAGTTCTTTTCCTAATTTTCAATATCCAAAAATCATCATGAACAATTAGGACAAAATTGAACTAGGCACTATACTATTCACAACATCTAATCACAACTTCTATATATATATATATATATATATATATATATATATATATATATATATACAACTAAAGTAAAGGTGCAATACTAAAAAATACTAACAAATATCTACAAGAAACATAATTAAAAGAAAACAAAAGTAAAGTGTAAAGTGTTCAAAAAAAAAGTTTATACCCCAAAATCGTGAATCCTCTCCCACACTTAAGCGTTGCACGGTCTTCCGTGCATGAATACAATTTGGGGAGACTGCTCTAAAGCACTCTACCTTCAACTGGCAGATGCGAGCGGTCGGGCTGCTGAAAAATTGCCAAGTTTAATGCAGGATCGGCCTCTCCATCCTCGACGTCCTCCTCCTCTACCGACTACTTACCTTTACGGTTCATCCTCAAAAAGAATGAATAGAGTATAATTAGGAATCATAAGGCAAGTGGCACAAAAAGGCAAAGGAGGAAGCAAATACAATGTATACTTTGAGGCAATATAAAACAAACAAGCATTTAATTTAGGAAGTGTGCATAGTGGTGTGGTATGATAAAAATAAGCTGGTTGCATATTCCAATTATGCGCGCGGTTAGAACATACACAACGGCCAGCTAAAACAGCATCCACACAATCAAAAAGTAAGCATGAGTTCCTCAATTAAATGGCCTAAGATGCACGGAATGGATGAGCATCAATTAAACACAAGCAAGCTTAGGTAATTACAACAAGAGTGAATTGAATTTAGAAAATATTGGATATTGAAATTGTGCAAGTGAAAGCGCAAAATTAGTATAAAAGCACAATAAACAATAACCAATCTATTAATGAAAAGAAAACTACTTATTCATCCTAAAAAATAATGATATAATCACATAGATAAGGTGCTTGTTACAAAAAGTGACAAGCTTGATAAGAATCAAGTCGAGTCAACTCAAACAAATGCAAAGCATTAACAAGAAACAAGTACCTTGTTATATGATTATATTGATTTAAAAATCATGATGAATAAGGAATTCAATTCAATTCACTAAATTCAATATGTACTTATTAAAATTTCACCAAATAAGCAATCAAATGTCAATTTTCATATGAATTTGGTGCTCGCAACTCAATGTTATAAACAAGTACATTATTGAAATTTCAATCCAAGATAGCATCATAATCATGCAATAGTGCACCATTCTGGAATTGAATGCCAAACAAGGATATAGTCTAACACATATGGTAGCTACAACACATGCATTAAACAAAAATTTCATTCATGCATTTCATTGAACACATGGCATGCAGTGCACATATTCATAAAATATTATGCCAAATTTCAAGCAAGTAGCAAGCCAATTAATATCAAGTAAATACTTGCAACTTATTTAATTAATAAATAACTAAACCAAACCAAATATAATTACTAAAATCAAAATGAGATGCAATTAAAACTACTAGGATAAGTAGAAAGCAGGGCAAAAGCAAGAAAAGAGATGGATGGAGGGGGTGGAAGTGAGTTAGGGATTAATTCAAAGTGCAATCAAAATTATGCCCAAAACAGCACTTGTGCGTACGCACGTACATGTGTGCATACGCACACTGGGTGGAAGATGAAATTATGCGTTCGCACAAGTGTGTGCGAGCGCAGTCAGTAGAGAGGGAATTACGAAGTGTGCGTACGCATAGGTGGGTGCGTACGCACAGGTGGGTGCGTACACACAGAAGTTTTTTTTTTCTTTTTTAAGAAATTGTTCATATGTGCGTGCGCACTAGGTCTGTGCAAGCACACAAGCATGTGCAAAAGCTCCCAACAGAAGGGGTGACAACGTGTGTGTGTACACACAGATGGCGAAAACAAGGGGTTGTGTGTGTACGCATGGTGCGGTATTTATAACCCACTAACTAACCGGCAAGTGCACCAGGTCGTACCAAGTAATACCTTACGTGAGTAAGGGTCGATCCCACGAGGATTGATGGATTAAGCAACAATAGTGTTTGATAGGATTAGTTAGACAAACAGAAAATAGTGTTGAGATGCAATATAAAAGACATTAAACAATATAAAGAATATTGAAGAAAGGCAAGTAAATATGTTGGGAATAAAATATGGAGAAAATAGTTAAGGTTTCAGAGTTATCTATTTTTCCGGATTAATTTTCCTTACTAACTATTTTAATCATGTTGGATTTAATTTATGACAAACTATATGTGACTAGACTCTAATTCCTTAGACCTTCCTAGTCTCCTCTAAAATTCATCAACAGCTAATTCCTTGGTCAATTAATTCCAATTAGAGAGTGATGATCAAATTTCAGTTTATATGCCACAAAAACTCTAATTACCTAAAAATAAAAGGATTATATGTCACGTATCCCGTTAAATCCAGATAATTAAAATTTAGGAGAATATGTTTTCAAGCTATTGTTCAAGTAAAGAACTTTTCCAAGTTATACAAGAACTCAAATAGAAAGAGGATCATACTTCTGTTCCACCCAAATTTATAAAATAAAGAGCGAAAACAATTCTAAAATTATAAATCCATACATAAATTAAAATAGAAAAGCAATAAAATCAATCCATAGAAATAGACAGAGCTCCTAACCTTAACAATGGAGGATTAGTTGCTCATGGTTCAAAGTAGAAAATAAAGATTCAGGTAAAAATGTACTCTCCTTCTAATCTGATGGATCTGAATCCCCTTTTGTAACTAATCCTAATAATTTTAAAAATCAAATTTCTAAAATTAAAATTAAAATAATATATTTTCCTATTTAAAAATCAAATTTGAATTTAAATTCGAATTAATTAACAAGTCTTCAGCTGATGGGTGGGGACCACTTGATTTGTCCATTCTACAGCTTCTAATCTGTGTTTTCTGGGCTGAAAACTGGGTCAAAACAGCCCAGAAATCGCCTCCAGCGTCTTTCTGCATTTTTTTGCACGTTGCGCATGTCAAGCGTACGCGTCGGTCACGCACACGCGTCAATGGTCTTTTTCCGCGAGTCACGCACACGCGTCAGGCACGCGTACGCGTCGCTCCTCGCTGCCATCTCCTTTGATTCTTGTGCTGCAGAAACTCCATCAAATTTCGCCGAATGCTACCTAAAATAAATAGTATTGCACAAAACTCAAAATAGCATCCATAGTGGCTAAAATATAATTAATTCTTGATTAAACTCAATAAATTAAATGCAATTTCACTAGGAAAAGATAGGAAAGATGCTCATGCATCACAACACCAAACTTGAATTGTTGCTTGTCCTCAAGCAACCAAAACTAATATAAGCTTAAGATGTGAATTTGCATGAGAATGAGAGTTCGATTAAGCTCATGTCTCTTCTTATAGTGGAGTTTACAACTGCAATCCTGAATAGTTTTGGCATCTAACTTTATCCTTTGAAGTTCAGAATGATTGGCATCCATAGGAACTCAAAATTCAGATAGTGTTATTGATTCTCTTAGTTCAGTATGTTGATTCTTGAACACAGCTACTTTATGAGTCTTGGCCGTGACCCTAAACATTTTGTTTTCCAATATTACCACCGGATACATAAATGCCACAGACACATAACTGGGTGAACCTTTTTAGATTATGACTCAGCTTTGCTAGAGTCCCCAGTTAGTGGTGCCCAGAGTTCTTAAGCACACTCTTTTTGCTTTGGATAACCACTTTAACCGCTCAGTCTCAAGCTTTTCACTTGACACCTTCACGCCACAAGCACATGGTTAGGGACAGCTTGATTTAGCCGCTTAGGCCAGGATTTTATTTCTTTGGGCCCTCCTATCCATTAATGCTCAAAGCCTTGGATCCTTTATACCCTTTGCCTTTTAGTTTAAAGGGTTATTGGCTTTTTCTGCTTGCTTTTTTTCTTTATTTTTCTTTATTTTATATTTTTTTCGCAAGCTTCGTAGTTTTCACTGTTTTTTCTTGCTTCAAGAATCAATTTTATGATTTTTCAGATTATCAATAACATTTCTCTTTTTTCATCATTCTTTCAAGAGCCAACAATTTTAACATTCATAAACTTCACTATCAAAACTATGCACTGTTTAAGCATTCATTCAGAAAATAGAAAGTATCACCACATCTAAGTAAATGAGACTACTCTAAAAATTAAACTCAAATTCTCATGCACTACATCTGTTCTTCTTTCTTTTTTATTTTAAGCTCAGTGGGCAATACATGAGACATCTTTCAGAATTAAAGTACTTAATAGAAAATTAAACTAGAACCTGTGAATCTACTAATAAAGGATCATGCAATAAACAAAACAAAATAGCAGGAAACCAAAACATAACATAATAAAAGCGGGAAGGAAAAAAATGAAAGGAACTCAACCACCTTAGTTATCCGAGCGGTCGTTTTATTCTTTAGGTTGTGCTCCTTTGTGAAGATGATTTGCCTCCCTTTGGTGCCATAAGAATAGACAGAAAACCCTATAAGCAAAGCGTCAACACCAAACTTAAAGGTTTGCTTGTCCTCAAGCAAAGAAGAACTGAAAATAAAAAGAAACAAATATTATACTGAAATAAGAATAAAAGGATAAAAGAACAAGAGAGAATTAGGATTTGGGAGAGAGAATAAAAAAATTAAAAAAAACTGGCGGTGAACTGGTGGAGGTGTGCGGCGCAGGCGATGCGTACGCGTACGGCACGCGTACGTGTACGGCACGCGTACGCGTACGGCACGCGTACGCGTGGGTCGCGAGATTTTTTTTTAATGATGCGGAAGCGTCAGGCATGTGTCCGCGTGCCCTGGGTTTTGTGCGATTCGCACGAAGCCAGCCGCGCGCACGCGCAACAATCTGTAGCTTTTTATTTTTCTCGCACCCCTAGATGACACGTACGCATCAGCGACGCTTGCGCGTCGGGTGCTTTTTTTTTTCTAGCTCCTGTTCTAAAATAGCTGCATAATTAGAAAATTAGTAAGAACTTAATAAAAATCAAATAAGTAAGAAAACTACTACTACGAAAAATAACTAAGGATACGAAATTATCGGGTTGCCTCCCGACAAGCACTTCTTTAACGGCACTAGCTTGACGGTTAGCTCCTCTAAGGAGGGGATCATAGGGGCTCAGCTCTGCACCCCTTACTTTGAACTTCTTTCCTGTGTCTTCATAAATTAGCTCAATATGCTCCAGAGAAAGAATTCTGTTTACTGTATAAATCCATGCTGGAGTCTCAGTCAACACCACCTTCATTTCTGGGGAGAAACCTTCAGTGGGGATCTTTTTGTTTCTCCATCCCCTGGGTATTTTCTTCTTTTTGGGAACCTCCTCCTTGGTGGATGATGCATTTCCAACACCAAACTTAGGTTTGATGTCAGGAGGAATTTTACTGATTGTCACCAAAGGAGGTTTGAGTTGCAGACTCTGGTGTGCATCATCAGGGGGTTCTTGAAGGTTTGGATCAATAAGCTCAGCCTGCATGCACCTCTTTTCTTCACCTGTTGAATGTATATCTTTGAAGACATGAAAGACCAGTTGCTCATTATGCACTCTAAGCACTAATTCACTCACTTCTACATCAATCAGAGCTCTTCCAGTGGCTAGGAATGGTCTTCCTAGAATTATAGAGGCATTCTCATCCTCCCCTGTATCAAGAATTACAAAATCTGATGGGAGGAAGAACTTACCCACTTTGACCAAGATATTCTCCACTAATCCGTATGCAGGCTTCATAGATTTGTCTGCCATCTGTAATGCTATCTTTGTGGGTTGTGCCTCTTGGATCTGCAGCTTCTTCATCACAGACAAGGGCATTAAATTTATGCTTGCTCCCAGATCACATAACGCTTTCTCAAAGGTTGTGCTCCCAATGGTGCATGGAATTTGAAAGCTCCCTGGATCTGGCATCTTCTTTGGTAAGTTATTCTGAATGATGGCACTGCATTCTTTAGTCAGGACCACTGTCTCATCTCCCTTTAAAGACTTTTTCTTTGACAACAGCTTCTTCATGAACTTGGCATAGAGAGGCATTTGTTCCAAAACCTCAGCAAAAGGAATATTTATTTGCAACTTTCTGAAGACTTCCAAGAACTTTAAAAACTGCTTGTCCTTGGTCTCCTTTTGAAGTCTCTGAGGATATGGCATTTTTGGTTTGTACTCAGGAGCCTTTGGCAATGTAGGATAAGTGTCAAGAGAGTCTGGGAATGGGTTGTCCGCACGCTTTGGAGGGGCGTGCTCTGCTTCTTCCTTCTTCTCCTCTGGAGCTTCCTTTTGAACTAGCTCTTCATTGGCCTTGGTCTCAGAGCCAGCTACTTTACCATTTCTCAATTGAATAATCTTGCAATCTTCTCCTGGGTTCACCACTGTATCACCTTGAAATGTACTTGCAGACCTCTCAAGTATTTGCTTGCTCAGTTGGCCCACTAGCACCTCTAAGTTTCTAATGGAGGCTCTGGTTTCCTATATAACTTGTGCTTCTGTACTTGCCACTTGTTCACTTATTACGGTGATAACCTTGCATTCCTCTCTTGGATTTAGAATTATGTTACCAGGAAGGCTATTAGTGGTCCTCTGATCAATTTCATTAACTTTTGTGGCTAATTGACCCATTTGAATCTCCAGGTTCTTGATGGATGCTCTAGTTTCCTATCTAAAACCTGTCAATATTGCTTCCAAATTATTGTTCTACTGGAAACCGCCCTGAGAACTATTGTTGAAGTTCTGAGGTCTCTGAGGTTGATCTCTCCATCCAAAATTTGGGTGATTCTTCCACCCCTGATTGTATGTCTTAGAATATGGATCATTGTTGGGATTTCTAGGACCACTCCCCATGTAATTGACCTGTTCAGAAGAAGATTAAGCATAATCATAATGATCATTTTGCATAAAGTTACCTGCCATGTCATAGGAGACTTCCTGTAGTGAATTTTGAGTGTTGATAGCTGAGACTTGCATGCCACCCATCTGTTGAGTAAGTAGATTTATCTGCTGAGACATAAGCTTGTTCTGAGCAAGAAGAGCATTAATAGCTTCTACTTCCAACACGCCTCTCTTCTGAGAGGTCTCAGAGTTCACAGGATTCCTGTTAGATGAATATAAATATTGGTTGCTTGCAACCAATTCAATCAGCTCAATAGTCTCCTCTAGTATCTTCTTGTGTAGTGAACCACCTACAGAAGTATCTAAGCTCATCTTGGACATCTCACCCAAGCCTTCATAAAAGATATCTAGTTGGGTCCATTTGGAGAACATGTCCGGAGGGCATTGCCTAGTCAATAGCTTGTATCTCTCCCAAGCTTCATAAAGAGTTTCACCCTCCTTCTGTCTGAAGGTCTGAACCTCCAACCTAAGCTTAGTCAGCTTCTTTGGTGGGAAAAATTTAGTGAGAAACTCCGTAACAACCTTTTTCCAAGTATTCAGACTCTCCTTTGGTTGGGAATCTAGCCATAGCTTTGCTTTATCCCTCAGAGCAAATGGGAAAAGCATGAGTTTGTACACCTTTGGGTTCACTCCATTTGTCTTCACAGTATCACATATCTGCAGAAAATCAGATATAAACTGATTTGGATCTTCATGAGAAAGTCCATGATACTGGCAGTTTTGTTGCACCAGGGTGACCAATTGTGGCTTCAACTCAAAGTTGTTTGCAGCTATAGGGGGCACCACAATGCTTTTTCCATAAAGATCTGCAGTAGAAGCAGAATAAGAGCTAAGCACTCTCCTCTGTTGATCATCTCCATTCGGATTTGCCACATTGGCATTAGCATTGTTATTAGGATCCATAGTGGATTCTGTAGCCTTGTAAAGTCTTACTTGTTGTAAACGCCGCCTGAAAGTTCTTTCAGGTTCAGGATCAAAGTCTAAGAGATGTTCTTTGTTTCTGTTCCTGCGCATACACAAACGGAAAACAAGAAAAGATGGGACTCTCTACGTCAGAGTGTAGAGAAGTCCCTATGAGGTAACCTGTGTAAAGAAATAAAATAAAAATACTAAATAAATAAATAAATAAATAAATGGAAAATTGCAATTAAAATTAAGATAAAAATTTTGAAATTATTAAGCCAAAAAAAATAAAAATAAAATTAATTAGAGAACACCAAACTTAATTTCAGAAATTAAGGAAAATATTGGTGCTATTTATTTATTTATTTAAATTTAAATTTTTTTGTTTTTTGTTTTTTTTTTAAATAATAAAAGTAAAATAAAATAAAAAAAAAAGATACGGTATAAAGGGAAGGGGGAAAGTAAACGAAAAGGAAAAAGAAAAAAGAAAAAAAATAACGTAAATGAAAAAAAAGAAAAAATTAACGTAAAAGAAAAAAAGAAAAAATAACGTAAAAAAAATGTAAAATAAAAATTATATATATATATATATATATATATATATATTAGTGCTCATCCAGCGTACAGCAAACAGAGCGGCTGATTTAATGGCTAAGACTGCTGCTTTAAACAAGCAGGTGTACCTAGAGTGGTTACAACCCCCTAATAATTTAGACATTATCATTAGAGAGGAGTGCTACTCTTTCTCTTAGGTGTTTTTTCTTTGTGTTATGTTCAGTCACCAATATATATATATATATATATATATATATATATATATATATATATATATATATATAATATAAGCAATCAAACAACGAATAATTGTCAATCACTATCAATCTCCGGCAACGGCGCCAAACACTTGGTGTGGTATTTATAACCCACTAACTAACCGGCAAGTGCACCGGGTCGTACCAAGTAATGCCTTACGTGAGCAAGGGTCGATCCCACGAGAATTGATGGATTAAGCAACAATAGTGTTTGATAGGATTAGTTAGCAAACAGAAAATAGTGTTGAGATACAATATAAAAGACATTAAACAATATAAAGAATATTGAAGAAAGGCAAGTAAATATGTTGGGAATAAAATATGGAGAAAATAGTTAAGGTTTCAGAGTTATCTATTTTTCCGGATTAATTTTCCTTACTAACTATTTTAATCATGTAGGATTTAATTTATGACAAACTATATGTGACTAGACCCTAATTCCTTAGACCTTCCTAGTCTCCTCTAAAATTCATCAACAGCCAATTCCTTGGTCAATTAATTCCAATTAGAGAGTGATGATCAAATTCCAGTTTATATGACACAAAAATTCTAATTACCTAAAAATAAAAGGATTATATGTCACGTATCCCGTTAAATCCAGATAATTAAAATTTAGGAGAATATGTTTTCAAGCTGTTGTTCAAGTAAAGAGCTTTTCCAAGTTATATAAGAACTCAAATAGAAAGAGGGTCATACTTCCGTTCCACCCAAATTCATAAAATAAAGAGCAAAAATAATTCTTAAATTATAAATCCATACATAAATTAAAATAGAAAAAGCAATAAAATCAATCCATAGAAATAGACAGAGCTCCTAACCTTAGCAATGGAGGATTAGTTGCTCATGGTTCAAAGTAGAAAATAAGGATTCAGGTAAAAATGTACTCTCCTTCTAATCTGATGGATCTGAATCCCCTTTTATAACTAATCTTAATAATTTTAAAAATCAAATTTCTAAAATTAAAATTAAAATAATATCTTTTCCTATTTAAAAATCAATTTTGAATTTAAATTCGAATTAATTAACAAGTCTTCAACTGATGGGTGGAGACCACTTGATTTGTCCATTCTGCAGCTTCTAATCTGTGTTTTCTGGACTTGAAACTGGGTCAAAACAGCCCAGAAATCGCCCCCAGCGTCTTTCTGCATTTTTTTGCACGTTGCGCATGTCACGCGTACGCGTCGGGCACGCACACGCGTCAATGGTCTTTTTCCGCGAGTCACGCGTATGCGTCAGTCACGCGCACGCGTCGCTGAGCAAATCTTCAAATTACGCGTACGCGTCAGTCATGCGCACGCGTCGCCATGGATACTTTCAAATCACGCGCACGCGTCAGACACGCGTATGCGTCGCTCCTCGCTGCCATCTCCTTTGATTCTTGTGCTGCAGAAACTCCACCAAATTCTGCCGAATGCTACCTAAAATAAACAGTATTGCACAAAACTCAAAATAGAATCCATAGTGGGTAAAATATAATTAATTCTTGATTAAACTCAACAAATTAAATACAAATTCACTAGAAAAAAATAGGAAAGATGCGCATGCATCAACGCACAGGCACAATGCTCTGTTTCTGCAAAATAATTTTAATGCCTCTAAGGCACCAAACATAACATCCTAGCTAGGTTTTCAAATTTCAAAACATATTAAAACCCCAAAAATGTATTATTCCATGAAAAACACTAAATTAACACCAAATTTAACTAAACTATGCTAAGCAAGAGAAGCAATTATTCAAGAAACAAAAGCTAAAAGAATAAAAAAGGTTGAAAGGATATTACCATGGTGGGGTGTCTCCCACCTAACACTTTGGTTTAAAGTCCTTAAGTTAGATTTTTTGAGTGATGCTTATGTCAAGGTAGCTTATGCTTCCACTCACCCTTGAGTTGCCACCCATGTTTGCTCTTCCAAAATCCTCCGGGATCCCATATTCTAGTTTTTCGGTCATCCTCTTGTTGATTCTTTCTCTTGCACTTGGATGAACAACCTCCCAAATTTCTTTTGAAGCACCCAAATAAATCTTGGAATCTTCCTACTTGAACCTTGCACCACACTTGAATTCCAAATCTTGGATTGGCTTCTTTGATAAGCTTTGGATTCTTGTGGCAACGGACATCTGATCCTTCACCATTTAATACTCCAAGAAAGACCTTAAGTTGATGATCCATTTTCAAGATAGCATATTGGTGTGGGCCGATGAAGCTCATTGAGAAAATTGTTACCCAGTCAAATTGCCCTTGAAATGGAATTGCTCTCTTGGACTCTCGCATGAATGCTTCTACTTCTTGGGTGTCTACCTCTTCCTCACCACCCTTTTCTAGCTCTTTCTCACCAACCTCCTCTAATTTTTCCCTACTATCATTCAATCCATACTTAGAAGGTTGTGTGAAGTCTACTTCCATATCTCGCTCAAACTCAAAAGGGGAAAGTTCATCAAGATCATTGAGGGAATTGACCAAAGTGGACAAAAAATCATTGATGATGGAATTCACTTCTTGATCAATTTCCCTTAATTCTCCGTTTACCTCTTCAATTGTCTTACCTCCCTCCTCTTGCAACTCAAGCCTTAACTCCACTTCTTCTATTTTAGGCACCATGTTCTCCTCCTTACTACACTCCTTAGTTGATCCTCCATATTCCTCAAGGGGATGTCTTGATTGCTTAAGCATAGTAGGGCTAAGCGGTTCACCGCTTCGGCTATAGTAGCCATGAACTCCCATTGCTGCTTTCGAAATTTCCCTTACTCTTGGAGAAAAGCTTGAAGGTCTTGTTGTTCTTGGGGCAAGGGCTGGAGAACTTCACATTTAGGTGAAAAAGAAGGTTCAATAGTTGGGAGAAAGGTTGTATAGTTGGAAGGTTTGTTATGTGGGTAAATGTATTGAGGCGGTGTGTAAGGAGGTGATGATTCATATGGTTAGTGGCAAGGTATATAAACATTTGGATTCTATGGAGGTGGATAGTGTAGTGCTTGAAGGTTTGGTAGTTGAGGGTTGTATAGGGGGTACATTTCATATCTTTAGCTTTGGTATGCACATTGGAGACGGTTTGGCTCATTGTAACATGGGAGAAGTGGTTGCCATTAGTGTTGCTCAAATGCATACGGTTCCTCTCTTAATTGGTTCTCCCATTCCATGATGCAATCCACATTTGAAATCATCATACCCTACAATATAATCACAACCAAGTTCCAAGCAATAAGGGTGATAACTCATAGAGAAAGTAGAAAAAAAAAAAGCAAAAGACATCTATATCAAGGAAAACAAACACCTAAGTATTAACAAAAACAAAAGATAACCAAAAAGTAAGCTATTTACACTATTGACATATTTACAACAACAAAAAATACAATACCAATTGCATATTCTCCAGCAACGGCGTCAAAAACTTGATGAGAGGAGCCAAAGCGGATTTGAAATTTCACAAAATTATACAATCTCTTCGTTGCAAGTATAGTCCAAACCCACACTTAGCACTCAATCAAAGTTTAAATAAAGGAAGTCACAATTAACACAAAATAACTGGAGTTTTAAGTATAGTCTCCCTCGGAATATGCAATTAAGATGTCACACTCTTGGTTGTGAAATAAGGGATTTCTTCAATTGTGGAACGAAAAATTAAAAGAACAAAAAAAATAAAAGAACTAAAAAATGATAAAAAAAAAAAATAATGCAAATCAAAAGGAAACAAGGTCAAAACTAGTGAAAATGCAATAAATGCATAAAAGAGCCTTGACTTGGGAATGGGGATTAAGGAATCCTATCATCGTCATAACCACAACTATGGTAACTATGATGAGTTAATCTCACTTCGTCAACCCCTAACATCGAGGAGTAAGTCAAGCAAGTATAATTAACCTTAATCCATAAGTCCTAGCTAACTTACTAATTAACTTAGTAAAAAGCTAGCGTCAATTGAAATAAGAATCAACTAACAACCCAAGAATTACTACTAAATGTCAGACATTATAACTCTAGTAGGAACTCATTTTCCAAGTCAAGGTGTGAAAATCTACTCACAATCTCCAAATAGCATTTTCACAAACACTTGGTGGGCATAAAAACAAAACATAAGAAATTGTAAAAGATAATAAAAACTATAACCAAACTATTCACAAAATCAACAATAAACATTCAATCAAGCAAATAGAAATCATAAAACATTAAATTCATCAACTAAAACTTCAAGAAATCAAAATTGCATATATTAATAAAGTAGCTTGAACCATAAGAAAATGTAGAAAAAGTAGTGTAATTAAAGAAGAAATTAAAGAGTATTTACAATGAGATGAGCAAAATCCAAGATCAAAACTTTTTTTTTTGAAAGTAATAGCTCAACACTTAAGTGGAGCATTGTAACAAAATAAGAACGATAAAGACATAACAACTCCTATGTCATCTCCGACATAGCCATCAACAACATGAGTTATTTACAACAGCATTCCTTAGCACATGAGAATGATTGCTCCACACAATCACCAATTCCTGTTGTCTTGCCCTGAAAGATGGAGCCATTTCTGCTTCTCCAGATACTCCATATAACTGAGAAGAATCCAACTTGCCAATGCTTTCGCCTCTCTTTTCCCATAGGCACTGATCTCCGACTCTCAAAATGCTCTTTCACCGTACCAGGGACAATCCAGGTTTGTCCAAATGCCAAGATTCAAGCACACCACACCTGCCAAGAGTACTCACATGTAATAAACAAATGTTGTAAATTTTCAACCTCTTTTTGGCACAGCACGCACACCAGATCATTATGTTGTAAGATTCACAGTCTACTTAGTCGGTCCTTTGTGTTGACCCGACCTACCAAGACAAACCACGCGAACAACTCCATTCGAGGTGGAATTAGTCCTTTCCATATCTCCTTTGTGAATCTGAATCGCATAAGCTCCTCATCCAAAGTTTCTTCCTGCAAAACTTGCACAAATGAATTAGTAGAATAAATGCCTTCCTTATCAAATTTCCATACCACTCTGTCTTGCACTTCCGCTATCAGTCTAACAGATTGCAAGACATTAAGCATTTGGTTCAGTGTATCTGTCTCCCATTGTCTCAGCTCTCTTCTCCATTGTAATTGCCATACCCACTCTATCCCATCCCAAAACCTACAAAGAAGTCTTTCAGCTTTCCCACTTGCAACCATGTATCCTCCCAAAATCTGGTGGATCTTCCATCTCCTACTTCCATAGCCAGGCCATCAATCATCTTCTGCTTGACATGTTGATCCCTTATTTGCACATGACATATGTCCTTCCACGGTCCCCCTTTCTTCGGTAACGTCTGAGTTGACAGCAAGTGATTTGGGTTCAAGCTATTACATGAGCATACAACCTTCTTCCATAGAGGACATTCCTCCTTAGAGAACCGCCACCACCATTTAAACAGTAAAGCCGAATTACGGACTACCGCATCACCCACCCCCAATCCTCCTAACTTCTTCGGTGTCTGTACCAGTGGTGCACGAATTTGTATATGTCAATGTCAATATTACTATTTCTTACAAATTCGCACAACTAGCCAGCAAGTGCACTGGGTCGTCCAAGTAATACCTTACGTGAGTAAGTGTCGAATCCCACGGAGATCGTTGGCTTGAAGCAAGCTATGGTTATCTTGTAACTCTTAGTCAGGATATAATATCAATAATAATTTTTAGTTTTAATTGTAAAAAGTCAAAGGGCATAAAATAAATACTTGTTACTCAATAATGGAGAATATGTTAGAGTTTTGGAGATGCTTTGTCCTCTTTATTTCAGCTTTTCTCTTGTACTCCTCTTCACACACGCAAGGCTCCTTCCATGGCAAGCTGTATGTAGGGTGTCACCGTTGTCAATGGCTACTTCCCATCCTCTTAGTGAAAATGGTCCAAATGCTCTGTCACAGCACGGCTAATCATCTGTTGGTTCTCGATCATGTCGGAATAGAATCCAATGATTCTTTTGCGTCTGTCACTACGCCCAACAATCGCGAGTTTGAAGCGCATCATAGCCATTCAATCCTTGAATCATACTCGGAATACCACAGACAAGGTTTAGACTTTTCAGATTCTCATGAATGACGCCATCAATTCTAGCTTATACCACGAAGATTCTGATTACGGAATCTAAGAGATACTCATTCAATCTAATATAGAACGGAGGTGGTTGTCATACACACGTTCATGGATTGAGGAAGGTGATGAGTGTCACGGATCATCACCTTCTTCATAGTGAAGCGCGAATGAACATCTTAGATAGGAACAAGCGTGTTTGAATGGAAAACAGAAGTAATTGCATTAATTCATCGAGACACAGCAGAGCTCCTCACCCCCAACACTGGAGTTTAGAGACTCATGCCGTCAAAGAGTACAAAGTTCAGATCTAAAATGTCATGAGGTACAAAATAAATCTCTAAAAGTTGTTTAAATACTCAACTAGTAACCTAGGTTTTCAGAAAATGAGTAAACTATGATAGATAGTGTAGAAATCCACTTCTGGGGCCCACTTGGTGTGTGCTGGGGCTGAGACTTAAGCTTCTCACGTGTCTGGGCTGTTTCTGGAGTTAAACGCCAGGTTGTAACCTGTTTCTGGCGTTGAACTCCAACTTGTAACCTGTTTCTGGCGCTGAACGCCAGACTGCAACATGGAACTGGCGTTGAATGCCAGTTTATGTCGTCTATCTTCGCGCAAAGTATGGACTATTATATATTGCTGGAAAGCCCTGGATGTCTACTTTCCAACGCAATTGAGAGCGCGCCATTTGAAGTTCTGTAGCTCCGAAAAATCCACTTTGAGTGAAGGAAGGTCAGAATCCAATAGCATCAGCAGTCATTTTTCAGCCTGAATCAGATTTTTGCTCAGCTCCCTCAATTTCAGCCAGAAAATACCTGAAATCACAGAAAAACATACAAACTCATAGTAAAGTCCAGAAATGTGACTTTTAATTAAAAACTAATAAAAATATAATAAAAAGTGACTAAAACATATTAAAAACTACCTAAAAACAATGCCGAAAAGCGTATAAATTATCCGCTCATCAACCAGCTCCCACCTCACAAGGGACATGCCAGGTCGACCATCATCCTTCCCCCAAAAAAACCTCCTCTGCAAGGATATAAGTCTTCGAGCAACTGCATTAGGCATTTTGTATAGACTCAAGTAATAAATAGGTAGGTTGTTGATTACCGACTTAATAAGTACCAACTTTCCAGCCTTACTAAGTATCTTTGCTTTCCACAAGCTGAGCTTCTCTTCCACCTTTTCTATAACCGGTTTCCAAGTTTTTACCAACCGCAGATTTGCTCCTAAGCTAATGCCAAGGTACCTTACCGGTAAATCTGCCTCTTGACATCCTAGTAGCTGGCACATCCGATTAACCCACTCTTGGCTGCAGTTCACTGGTATCAAGTTAGACTTCTCAAAGTTGATGCTCAATCCAGACATCATTTCAAAACACCTCAGAAGCCTCTTATAGTTCCTCAGCGTCTCCTCCTCTGTTGGACAGAATAATATAGTGTCATCAACAAATTGTAAGTGTGATAACTCTATAATATCCCTACCGACTAATAATAGAGACACCCGACCATTTCTAACTGCCTCTCCGATCATCCTGTTGAGCACATCCACCACTAGGACAAACAAGAACGGAGATAATGGGTCTCCTTGGCGTAGTCCCCTTTTCATTTTGAACGATTTCGATGGTGAACCATTAACCAGGATAGAGATAGAAGCCGAAGTAACACACTCCCTAACCCACGCCCTCCATTTTCTTCCGAAATCCATCTTCTCCAGCACAGTATCAACAAAGCCCCATTTGACTCTGTCATATGCTTTTTGGAAATCCAGTTTAATAATCGCTGATTTCTTCTTCTTCAGCTTCAACCATTGCACGATTTCACAAGCAATTAACGCTCCATCGTGTATCTTTCTCCCCTTTACAAAGGCACTCTGTGATTCCCCGACTAAGCCTGGCATAACCCTTCTCATTCTTCGTGTTAACACTTTAGAGATAACCTTATAGACACATCCCACCATACTGATGGGCCTTAGATCTTTTATCTCTTTAGCCCCAATGAATTTCGGAGCCAACACTACCCAAGTGACATTAGCGTCTTCTGGCAGTCGTGCTATCTCAAAAAACCCCATCACAGCTGCAGTGAATCCCGTCCCTATCTCGTTCCAGCACTTTTTAATAAAATTTATGTTGTAGCCATCACTCCCTGGAGCCTTCGAAGATTCACAATCCCATACTGCCTCCTTTACTTCCTCTATTGAAGGTAATGCCTCTAATGTTTCCGCTTCTTCCCTCTCCAACCGGTTCACTAATCCTTCCCTAAAACTCACCTTTGGGGACGCTTCCTGGTGGTACAGGCCTTTGTAGAAGTCCCGAATAGCCACCTTGATTCTTGCTTGATTCCTCACTACCCTTCCATTTATCACTAGCGACTCAATTCGGTTATTCCTTCTTCTCGCTGATGCTATATTATGGAAGTACCTTGTGTTCCGATCCATCTCATTGGCATACCGAGATCTTGACATTTGCTTCCAATGCAACTCCTGCCTTATATACAACTTTTTGCAGCACCTCACTAATTCCCTCCTCCTTGCCTCTATTGTACCATCATACCATCCGCTGCTCACCATATCATCCACCTTCCTTATTTCATCCTCAAACTTCTTAATTCGCTCAGCCATATCCCCAAAGTGCTGCTTATGCCACCTACGTAGTGGGTCTGATAGTGCTTTCATCTTCTGTAAGAAATGAACATCACCTAGTTCCCTCCATTCTTCCTTTACCATATTCAAGAACCCATCATGCGTGAACCAGGAGTCCAAGGTACGGAATGGTCTTAGACCATCAGATCTTCTGCTGTCTTCCATAACCAAAGGGCAATGGTCTGATAATCCTCTCGGGCCATTCCTTAGGCGCGTCTCCGGGTACACGTCAAGCCACTCCACTGAAACAAGGCTCCTATCAATACGACTGCACGACTGTCCTCTGAACCATGTAAACTTCCTGTCGTTCAGTGCCAAATCAACCAATTCCATATCATTCACCCAATTCCTGAAGTCTGCCGCAGACGCTGATAAAGTATTCGCTCCTTTCCTTTCCTCCAAGTGCAGAATTTCATTGAAATCCCCAAAAAACATATCGGTACTTGACACAATCCTGCTATGTAACTCAATTCTTCCCACATGGAGATCTTCTCCTCTCTATTATGCGGTCCATACACTAAGCAAATAGCACAATGACAGTTCTCTTTTAACACAACTCCTTCAATGCACATCCATCTATCCCCTTTGTAACAATTATACAGTTTAAAAGCCATTTCATCCCAAACGAGCAACAACCCCCCAGAAGTCCCAGTAGAACTTACAGACTCCCAACATATTCTGTCACTACCCTATATACGCACAACATCAAATTTAGTTATCAATTCCTTTTTTGTTTCTATCAGTCCCAACATGTCCAGTCTAAACTTATTTTTGAAAGTCTTTAGCATACTAGTTTTTGCAACACCTCCCAACCCCCTTATATTCCAAGCACTAAAAATCATTTAACCAACATATTACACACCTGTTTACGGTTTTTAGGCCAGCTTCTTCGAGCTTTTTCTTTTTGCTTAGCCTGCCGACGTTTCAAAGCGATAGCTTCATTCTGCTCTTGCAAAATCGCCATGATATTCTCCTCATCACTGCACTGAGCACCTGATTCCACAGCTAATTTCCAAGCCTCTTTGTTTTCATCCATCTCCTCTTCCCAACTTGTCCTCTGTTCCTCTTGTTCTGTTTCCTTGCCATCATCAACTTTGTCCCCCCTCTTTGAGTTTGCTTCTGCATCATGCTCCCTTTCTGCCTCCTGACTGTTTCCATTCTGAGTCAAATCAACCGGTAATATCTCCCCCTCCTCCAACCCAGTCATGTCTCGGATTTGCCTCCTGACCGCCACTGGTGCATTACGGTTCCTGGCCTTGTCTTCTACGTTAGCCTGACCCATAGCTTCTGCCATTCGCATCCTCTGCGAGTCATATACAGGCCAAGAGGTGCGCTCAACATTTTGAGGTTTGGTGATGAGTGACGATTCCTCCGCCATTTTTCCTTGTTCCTTCTCGTTGATGGCGTCTTCTGATTCGGCAGTCAAAGCCTCATCAAGCTCGCCAGCCGCTGCAGCGCTCAAGTCCTCCACGAGTCCACCACACACCGCCACCAGAGTACCCTCTCCCATCGCTCGGCCATACTCTTCATCTACGCTGTTCCGCGGACCGTTCCCTGCACCGTTCAAGCATCCAATCTCAGCAGTCCCGTTTACTTGCTTCCTCCCTTGCCTGGTTGTTGCCGCGGACGACCCCATCTCCTCCGATTCGAGGCACCTAGGGTCCGGCTCCCTCTCATTCCTCTTCCCGTCAGCTCCATGCCACACCCTTGGAGGCGCCGCGTTCAACAAACCTGGATGCAGGGGCGTGAGTTCCTGCCGGGTCACAAAAGGAGCCGGGTGAGATCCGACCCGCTCAGGCAGACCAGCAGTAGGCCTAGTGCAGCAGGCCCTATCCCTTGCCCAACAAGCACATTGCATGGTAGCCTTGTTGGGCCTTGTATTTCCCAGCCCACTACCAAACATTGTTCCAAAATGTAATTGGCAACCAAATCCTCCTTCATAAATATAGGAAACTGTTTCTTCCGAATCATTGATTTTATTTATTTCATATGATCCCTAAGAATCTGCTTTATCCACTAACTCCGCATAACTACCGTTCTCATTTGGAAAATTTGATATTCTGTGATTCCATTCATTCAAATCCAGACTCGAAATTACTATCATGTCCTCATCTTGTTCGTTGTTTCTATGATCAGCCGTCATCAGCACCGCCGCTTGATCCCAATCTACCACCCTCTGTTCATCTCCATACTTTGATATGCCACTCAAACCTCCATACTTCATCTCTTCTATGTTTATAATGTGTCGATCTTCTGCCTCCGTCCGGTTATCTCGAAAGCATTCCTCCCGATACACCTCTCCACCCACTTCTCTTACCATGACGTCAAATCCACTTGCCCCTACTTTAACATGGATCCATTCATTTATCATATCGAACACACACGTATCAATTAGAACTTTGCCTGCACTGAATGAGTTACACGCTTCCATTAGTTTATCACATTCCACCACTTCGCCCCATTGCTCTCCTATTCTGCAGAAGGTATTCTTCGACCATGCATGTAACGGAACTCCATAACACTCCAACCAAACCCTTCTAGACTCACTTTTCTCCGTCTCATCCCATCTCCAGACCATATGAAACAATTTTAATAGGTCGTTCATTCTAAATGTGTAAGCTTCTTCAGCACTAATCACCGTGTCGAACGTAATCATTGCTTTATGCGGCCCCAACTCCCTTACCTGTGTTACGCATGGCCAATTCTTATGTATCTTTTGCTTCAGTGACCGAAGATCAATTTCTGATTTTGTACCTCCAATAATACTTCGCTGTAACCAGACGAAGTTCTCACTTGTTATCGGTACTTCTAGCCTCTTAGTCCATCCATTACTCTGTTGATCTTTGATGGGTGCACGTGACGACTGCCCCGCCACTTTCACTTTAGCTACTCCCCCACTCTTTGTCGGTAGCTGGCTCCCTCCAGCGTTATGCTGGGTGGCCACCTCGACTACTTTATCTTTCGCATTTTGCACTCCAGTTCCTCTTCTATACTTGGCTTCACCGACGAATAGTCTTTTGCCTCTCAATGCCATACCGTTCATCTCTGCGGCAGCCTTCAAAGCTCCTCCCTTTGTGGTGTACCGTATAAAAGTAAACAGATATATGTGACCATTTTTATTCTTTTGCGACAGATAGATGTCAATGATTCGACCCGTCCATTTGAACGTGTTGAAGAGTTCACTTTTTGATATATCATCCGGCAAGTTATCGACGAAGATTGAGAAGGAATCAAGCTCCAAACGTTGGTACTCTTCTTTGTTCCAAACCCGAGGATCTCTACCCCGTTTACCCTGTGTATTTGTCCCCCCCCCCTGTGTTTCCCCGCCTCACACGCTCTCGATCTCCCTCTCGCACTCTCATTTTCTCTCAACTTTGGAGTTCCAGTATTAATCTAACTTTACTCTTTTATACACTTTCCTCCAAGACCAAAACTTGAAGTATAAAATTCTACAATGAAACCTAATTAAAAATCCTAAGAGAGCATTTTCTAATCTACATTACTCCTACTCCTAATAATGTGTTTTCTATCCTAAAAGTGAGCTCTCTCTTGATATGGAATGAATTCCCCTTGATATAGCACCCAATCAGCTTTAGAAACACCAAAAATTGGGCCAAGAGGCCTCAAAATCGCGAGTCACGTGCTTCATTAATGAAGTCACGCTCTGGGATTTGTGCATACGCACATATGTGTGCTTTTTCTTTGTTTTCTTCATGTGTTCTCCCCTTTAGAATGTTTCCTTCCACTTTTGCCTAGCCATTCTTACCTATTGGACCTGAAATCACTCACAAAATATATCACGGCATCGAATGAAATAAAAGTGAAATTAAAATGATCTATTTAAGCACAACAATGCAAATTTTCACATTTAGGTTCAATTTAGGGATAAAACACCAAAGTATGCTATTTTAGTGAATAAGTGTGAGTTTATGTGTGAAATTCGTCCAATTCACGCAAAAAATTATCATCAAATATGGACCTATCAGGCGTTGCCACTTTATTACGGACTCCATACCTTTGCAGGAGTGAGTCCAACTGTTACTGCAGAAGTGGCTTCCCCCCCCCCTCATTACTTATCAGTGTCCTTGGGACACCAAATCTGCTGAAAATGTATTTTTGCAACAAGCTTAACACGACTCTGGCATCGTTGGTGGCCAGCACCACTACTTTCACCTACTTGGACACGTAATCTACTGCCACCAAAATGTAAGTGTTTCAGTATGAGGGAGGGAAAGGTCCCATGAAATCAATTCCTCATACATCAAAAAACTCAATCTCTAGCATCCCCTGCTGTGGCATCTCATAATTGTAAGGGAGATTCCTGGCTCTCTGACACTTGTCACAATTTCTTACAAATTCCTGTGAGTCTCGGAAGAGCGTCGGCCAGTAAAAACCGCTCTAAAGGACCTTGGTAGCTGTCCTTACACCCCCAAAGTGTCCTCCATACTATGACAATGCTAGAGGATCTGCTGTGCTTCTTCATCTGAGACACAACATTAGATCATTTCATATGAGCAACTCTAAAAGAGGTAGGTTCGTCCCATAAGTAGTATTTAGCATCGTTCAAAAGCTTTCTAACTTGTAGCCTAGTATACTCCTTGGGGATGAACCTCATGGCCTTATAGTTTGCAATGTCTGCAAACCAAGGAGTCCTCTAAATCATGAATAGCTGCTCGTCTAGGAAGGTCTCAGTCACAACAGTGACGGGCGACGTCCCTTCTTCAGGTTCGATCCTTGATAGATGATCAGCTACTTGATTTTTCGACCCCTTCTTGTCTCTGATCTCAATGTCAAGCTTCTCAAGGAGTAGCACCCATCTATCATGTTGTCAAGGTTTGGTGAATCTCCACAAACGGCACCAATGTATATGACCTCGCTGGTACAGGTTGAAGGAAGGATCGGGGATTCGCCGCTCTTGGTGATGACGCAATCAGACCTTCGGAACAGCGAGAGATGGCACCTGTAAAGACACTCCAACGCTCAAGTCAGAATGGATCTAAGAGGTGAGGGTTAGGAATGTGTAACTTACCTAAGAGAGCCTCTGACTCCCTTTATATATTTTTGTATAGTTATCTTATCTTATTGGATAAGATAAGTAAAGTATTTGTATTTGAATTTAAATGTTAATTACTGATCTCCAGTTTTCTAGCCTGGTTTGGGCCGCACGAAAGACTTGGGCTTGGGAGTCGGGATATTATTTGGCTAGTTTTGGGACCCAAATGCCAAGCCCAAAACAAGATACAAAGCCAGGTAGAGAAAAGTTTCTTGCTTGCTTTCCAAGTTAAGTCAGATCTCGGGTTGTAAATTCCGAATTGAACCTATTTGGCACGATGGCCAATCCATTTTTTTTGGGGGGGGGGGGGGGGGTGTCGTCCTGCCCAGGCTATTGGGGAAGGTTGGATGCAAAAGGCCTTGATTGGCCAGGTGGACTCAAGAAAGTGGATTTGGACCTTAGTGTTTTAGGCCTATGTGGGAACAGTTTCTATCCCTTTTAATACTCGATTAGCTATATTCTGCTAGCATCCCAAGTAGTTTGTTGGTTGAAAGCATGTACTTTTAACCCAAGTGAACTTGGTTCGAAGCTGGCACTCAGGAATCAGAGCTATATTGAGTATATTCTTGGTAGAATGACCTTTCATTCTACAGTGTTTCTTAAATAAACAACTTACTAATAAAAATCAACGGATAGCAGCAATATACCACCGAAAACAGTTTGACAGAGTCCAAGAATAAGCAACCATGTAACCAGTTTTACCTACTTGGCTACTTATGAAATGTCACTCGTCCAATTTTAATTTCAGCAGAAATTTGGCACCCAATGAATATTTTGGTAATAAGCACATACATAAATGCATTGACTACTGCAGAACATAAAACTACTCAACTTTGGAATGTTGCATTAAAAAACCGAAAGAATAATGAAACAACTGAGCTTCCAAAACAGGGGACTTTCTATAAGGGCCAGTTATGTCCTCCACCTCTGGTCAAAGATAATGCACAAGCTAGAAATGATGCATTCTACTCAACAAAGTAATTACAAAGAACAAAGCATATTATGATCGCCTTATAAGAACCTATCGTCTAAAAAAGAATGAGAGGAATAGGGTGCAATTGACTCAGCTTCCTCTTTCTAGCTCCTTTCTCCAAACGGGTACTCTAAAATGAATCTTATATTTGGTTTCTTCTTTTTCTCTTTTTGTTTTTTTTTTTTTTTCATTTTCCTGTTGGATGGTTGGTTAGCTGTGTGCGTCCAATATGAGATAACCTTGACGATGATGTAATTAGTGGTGCTTCTTCATCGATGTCCCTTTCAGATGTTGAAACATTGCCTCCACTGCTTCCCTCATTGTCACTAATATTGTCTGGTGTATAAATATCAGATGATTTTTTCTCAAATTTCCAATCCTGTACAACATAAATGGCCAATGCACCTCTTAATGAGATCTGACGAAACTATACATGGAAATGGCATGCTGAAATATACATTTAGCACTTACTAACCCACAGATGTTAGGGAACTGAGTTAAGGTGCTAAGAGAGTAAAGGTTTTTTAACTTTAATGCATTCTTGAACAGTTAAACTAATTATTTGACAAGAACATCATAAGAATTTGCATACTTGATTTCTAACCCCATATAACTAATTATCAAGTTAACAAAGGATAGCATATGTTTTACGAAAAAAACTGATTTAATAAAATATAGAGAGACTAGACCTTTGTGATTCGATCTGGTAAACTATCAGCAGGCGATTGAGAGGTGCGGACATCCTTAACTTTTATGTAATTGTACATCACAACTCCACACAGCGCTGCACGGTAAAATTTGTAAAAGATGAGAGGCATGGTGGAAGATTGAAAGACATACTAATTAAAACAAAACCTACCAATAGCATAGCCAATTATATTTAACCCAGTTATCGTAGATTCCGGAAATATGACGGTTGAAAGGGCTATCAATATCCAGTCTTTTAGCACACCAGCAACCCGGATAGTTACAGCACCCGTTCTACCAATTACTAAGAAAATGGAGAAATTCAAGGCTAGAGCACATATAGCATTGGAGAAAAAGATCCAAAAATTGAACTGAATCTGTGAAACTTCCATCACAGGCTTCTCCAGTAGGTACCAAGGCACAAATAGAAACACAAAACTGCATATAAAACTGCAGAAGTTAGCAGCTCACATTGCATGTGTGTGCTTATATGCAAAACATCAACAATCCCAAAAGCACAGCTATCTTTTGAACCTAATAAGTCAAATGATCAACTATATATATAACATAAATTAGTCAAAGAAACCAAAGGATACCTATCATACGTGCAAGATGTGCACTTTACAATATACGAAAATTGTGATATTGTCTTAATGAAATGTTTGTTGCAGAGATAAGTATCTTGGAATTATCAACAGAAATACCTGCATGGTGCTATGTAATATAAGCTCGTAATTGGATTTAATGTCAATCCCTTCTTCTGCAGAAGAACTTGTGTTAAGACCAGTCTCAATGCTTCAGCAAAGATGCCCGTGACCTGGTAAACTGTACCAATTATATTAAAATGAATTTCCCCGTAGGAGGAAACGACAACTCCAACACTGACCAGCACCATGTTCAAGAACACATCACACCTTGCTTTGTCAGTGCCGCACAAAACAGCCATGATGAAAGTTGCCACGGGCACTGAAATATCGAACCTTAGAAGTAAGCAAAAACTTCAGCAAAAGAAGAGAAACATTTTAACTTCACAAAAAACGTACTTAGAGCCTTGAGCATCTGGATAAAAGCTACAGAGATGTGCAAGTAGGCAGTGTTACCAAACCTGTAGCAACCAAAAACAGTTTGCTCATTATATTTGTTGCTTCAGTGATATTAATAGGCATCTTTAGAATACAAAAGACAGTATTGCCCACTACCTAAGAAATATTTCAACCATACAAATAAGCAACCACAACTTCATAGAAACAACATACTTGGAACATATGTAAATAACAGAAAATGAAAAATTTTCAAATATTGGTGGGAGATAACAGACAGTAAGCTGTAGCCATGAACATGTTACAGTATCTCAAGGCAAGGAATTACAATAGCCCACATGAAGCTAGCCAGCTTTATTTAAGGTTTCTGTCATATCTGATATTGACATTTCATTGCCTGTTGTCTATAGAATGAAAAGTAATGCTAGGTACCAAATGATGGTCATAATTAAACAAAGGGAACGTCTAGGAATTGAAGTTTGTACTTTGTACTGGTTTGAATAGTCAATGCTGGTAGTATCAACTTCAGACTGGAAAAAAATTAAAACGAGCTAGAGAGCGAATATCTCAATTTGAAGGTATCGGAACTATCCTTAAAAGCGATATTGAGATTGCATACACAGATTTTTATAGACCAAGATTAATCTGATAGATACTTCATCCATGTTTATTCAAGCACAAACAGATTGAATGCAACACACTTGACTGAGTAGGCGAGAAACTATTAATGTCATTAATTCCACGAGATATAAGAAACTTCACCACGTCTTTCTAGAACATGCCTGAACAAGTCTAATTTTCCTGAGATCTGAAGCTTTTTGGACAATATGATGTTAACTCCAAAATTTTTGGCTATTTAAAAATGTCTTTGGTCTGCATTGCAAATGCAGAAAATAAAATCTTTAAAAGCATTATTCACAAAGTTGGCAAAGGGAACTGCTACTGATTCGGAAACCTTCAATGCAAACCTGGCAAGGAAGGGACACCATCTATTATCTATTACTTTTTCTAATCTTGAACATAATTTAAAGTGCAAGTTCACATGGTACATGGATTTGCATTTTTCAGTCTGCTACCGATGCCCTATAACCCAAAAAAACTGTCATACTAGGATTGAAAGGCACAACTGAACCTTTTTTTATGTTCACACTATCTAATGCAGAGAAAAGAGAGGGGGGGGGGGGGGGATGAAAGCACATACTCAAGGCTTATGCCCCCCCAATTGTCAAAACAAACTTGATGAACAGAATCCAAATTAGGAAAACTTCAGTTTACCCATATTGCAGTGCTTACCAAAGACTTGATGCAAAGAAGGCACTTATTGGTACCACACATGTTGCATATCTGCAACCGAAAGAAAAGTGATTTAGGAAAAAAAGTATTAACAAAGGACAACTAAATATAAATAAGGATACAAATCAATCAAATGCTTACATTTCAAATGTCATTTTGACAGGTGTCACAACCTGAAATTACAGAATGGAGTACTATAAGTTAACTTACCAATCAAATCAGCAGAAAAAAAAGCAATCAAGCAAGGGAAGTAAAAGAAGAGGCAGGAAAACAGGCATATAGGATAGCTTTTTTCATAAGGTAACACCATAACAGTATAAAATCCTAGTTTAAGTTAAAACATGTTCAATCGTGAATAATATGCACAAGAAAAAGAAAGAAACAAAAAAGAAGAAAATACATGAACTACCAACTAAGTAAAGCATTTTTCGCTGTGATAACTTATGAGAGTCACGCCATGCCGAATACGTTAAACTAATAACACAACACATATACCAACTTGCACTTAATATGTGCACTTTATCTGTAATTCTCCTATGGACCGGATGCATTTCTCGCAATAACTTAAGTCATGTGGAATTCATTTATAGAATTGACAGATCAACCAACATAACCTGTATTTAGTAGCTTATTAGTTTTGCTAACATGAAGAGGAAATCGGTAAGTTTTCTTTTTTAGTGAAGGGTGGATATAAAATATTAATAACAATATAACACATGAAAGGAAGCTAATGTAAAAACGCTAACATTTTATCCTTGATAGTATAAATGTTAACAAAAATGAGTAAGCTCAACTTTAAGAATTGTTATATAGGATTTATTATTTTTTGTTCTTTCTTTTTGATACAATTAATACTTATGTAGTATTTAAACTAGCATCATCTAATAAGAAGTATTGGTAAAGTAGATGCAATGAAGATCACATCCTACAGTCAAGACTCAAGAGCATGGCAATACCAAGAATTCAAACCTACCATGCAATGTTACATCTTTGTTAACAAATCGAACACTTAGTCCTTAACAATGTTGGTTAATTATAGACAATGATAAAGAAAGGAGCGAGTAAAAAGAAAAGTGACCAATCATCTACAATAATTAAAAATCGAACAAGATGAGTGTAACTAAAGGAAGTCCAATTTACAATGATGATCCTCCAAAACACAACTATCACTCTCATCTCATAATTAATAATCACAACTAACAGAAAATCATGACATTCAAAATTCCAAATCTGACGTCATGACAAGAATCGAACCTACAAATCCGTAATTACAACCAAAGCAAAGACACTTATCACATAATGAACATAAATATTTACAGAATTAGAAACATCCATACATACCTTAAAGACTCTAACAAGCAAAAATGCCACTGCCCCAGAAAATCCCATATGAATCATGGTGAGCGTTATAGGAAGAGGAAAGTTAAAGTACTTCGGAGACAGAACCCACTGCAAAGAAAAAGAAAGAACCACAGTAATTAAACAAAAAATGCTTAGTCACAAAGATTAGTTAAATAACACTAGTTAAGCAAAAAGAGAAGAAAAGGGGGTAGCTATCTACCTTGTTGTACAAAATGACCCCAGAAGAAAGCAAAATGTAGATGAACAAGTAGAAGTAAGTGAGGAAAAGCGTTTTGTTAATCACCATCTTCTGTTGACTTTGATTTTTGGGATTCCAAAACAAATTAATGAATAAACCTAAACCCACCAAAATATGAAGAGAAAAGGCAAAAGCTTCTTCTGCTACCTATAACATGTAGCAATGGCGAATTAGCACACGACTTAGAAGCAGATTCGCAGGAAATCAAGAACCTGAAGCTCGCTTAAGTTATCCAGGAGCAGCAAGGTTCGTTTCCTAGCACCGAAAACTTTGCAATGAGAAAAGAAGTGAACACTGCAAAAGGGGGAGAAATAACAAAAGGAAAGAAAGAAAGAGAGGAATGGACAGAAAAGGAGCTAAAAGAAATGCACATAAATTACAAAGTGAAAATTGAAGAAGAGATTGAGTAATGTACAGTGGGGAAGAGTTGAAGAGAAATGGACAGTGTTTTTGCCTAAGCGTTGATCCGATCTGTGGAGAGAGAGAGGGAGAGAGAGAGAAGGGTACCCCCAAAGAAAAGAAGAAATCCGAGGAGGTACCCGCAGGTGTAAGAAAACGACGGTTCCGAATCGAGAGAGAGAGAGAGAGAGAGAGAGAGAGAGAGAGAGTAGTGAGTGGGTGGTTGGCGGTGTTGTCTGAATGGATAATCAATTAAAAGAAATTTAAGAACGGTGCCTGCTTTGTGAATGTGTGTAATGTATTACTATTACTATTACTTGGCAGTTGAAGTCAGGAAGATGATGCTTCTTGCTATGCAAATGCCACATGGCTTTGGATACACTCTAATACTCTTAACACTTTAGGATTGAAATTTGGATTTACTCAACTTCTTAAATTAAAATTAAGTCAATTTAATTTTTAATATAAATTCTACTAGAGAGTTAATAAAATATTTATACAATATATATAATGGGTTATGAGTTAAAAAATGAATATCACTTATACTATCCAGAATAACCATAAACATTTCATGTTATGAAGACATTCATTCCAAAAGTTTAAGCTGATTTTGGAATTCACCAAAGATCAAACTCTCGACTTTTTAGATTTAGAGTTCTGATACCATGTCATGAAACCACTCATCCCAAAAGCTTAAACTGATAGAAAAATATAACACTAATGGTTATATCTCTAATACTGAATCGGACATCCCTAAACCTCCCTTGTAGACATTGTACAGATATTCAATTAGCTCCCTATACTTCCTATTTTAATATTTAGTAAAAGAGTTAAAAATACAAGAAAATACAAAAAAAAATAGATAAAAACTTTGATAAAAAAACATTTTATTATTTAAATATTTTTTACAAATAATTCACATACTCAAATTCTAATTCTCAACCCCTATTTATAATTATCTACTTTTTTAATGAATGGTTATGATTAACCAAAACAATTCAATCAACACATTTTTTTGTCATCAAATATCATCATCCCATACCAAAAGTCATCTCAAACACAATACTTTGTCTCTCTGCTAGGACTTAAAGTTTTTTTATCC
Organism: Arachis hypogaea; assembly: GCF_003086295.3. NCBI lineage: Eukaryota > Viridiplantae > Streptophyta > Magnoliopsida > Fabales > Fabaceae > Arachis > Arachis hypogaea. The sequence continues at coordinate 57,091,143 of NC_092048.1, forward strand.
TTGTGTCGTTTTGGAGGGAGGCGGCCGCCGCCACCGCTAACTTAGTAAGGTGGTGGTCTCCCTCTCCCTTCTCCTTCTTCTTACTCTATTTCTCTCTTCTTTTCTTCTTTTGGTTTCTTTTAGTTTTCTTAACTCTGTTTCTCTTCGCACCTTCTTTTTCCTCCTTCAATTTTTTCCCTCTTCTTTCATCTATGATCCCTCTTTTCTTTATCTCTATTACTTCTTCCCCACGCCTTTCTGTTTATCTTTTATTTTATTTTAGTTTCTATTTTTTTAATATCCCTATGTGATGTATTTTTTTCCTTTTGTGGTGATTTATTATCCTTCCTTTATGGGTAGTGTGGATACGTTGGTACAGATCTTAGAGTATACACTGAAGTTTACTTGTTGTTCATGGAAATATCTTTAGACTAGAGGAGGATTCGGTTTTAAGCAGAGAAGAAGAACAGATTTTTCAACATGTTACATCACTTTTAGTGTTAATTTAAAAATCATAGAGATTCAGATCTGTCTATGTTTCTACTTGTTAAGATTCTTTGTAATCGAATGTTGGGCTTATTTTTAGTTTATAGTTCAGCATAGAATTCATCTAATCATCTTCTCTAATTTTACATCTAATTTATCTCTGTTATCTGTAAGTGCCGTTTGGCTTTCCTTTGAATGATATGTTTTCTTCTGTAAAAAATGAAGGTTAGGATTAAATCTAATCAACGGTCCAGATTTATCATCTAAAATCTTCACTATAAATATCTATCTTACCACAACTTTCTATGTAACGACCCAATTCCCAGTACGTCATGATCATACTGTAAACCAAGTGTCACCAACTTGTTTACCTAATAGTTAACTAAATATTTATTATTAAGCATGTAATCGTATTAACGCGCGAATCAAATTTTCGTAAACAAACAAAGATAATTTAGTAAGTACAATAAAATAACACAAACATCAGAGATAGAGATAATATACATCATACATACTATTTACATATACATACATATATGGTCATATGGGTTTTAAGTTAGCATACAACCCTTCACATCTGGTTACTATATACATGATCAACACTTTGCGCCCTGGTCTATATAGGAAGTCTCTAAGCTGGCGCCCGAAAACTAGCCTAGTCAACTATATACATCCTACTCTTTCAGTGAGCTAACTAAAAGTGAGAGACTAAACATAAAAGCTAGGCTATCACAAAAACTCCCCAAAAGTCTCATACTCAGCTGTCCAGCATCAACTGTCGTCAAAGGAGGAAATCTCGATCACATCTGATGGAGAAGGAAGAAAGGGGTAAAAACTGGGGGGTTCTTAATAAGGTTGGAGGTAGTTAATTTAGTCAGGACTACCACAGTTCAAGTAATTCACAACGAAATATACAAGTGTCACAAAGAAATATCTATTCACCACAATTCAGAATAACATTAAGGAATGTATAAACACAAGAAGACAATCACAAACAATTTCACAATGTCAAGTAAAATGCAAATGCGCAACAAGGATGATGCATGTCTATTCCTAACGCAGGCCATGAGCTCATGTGTCGGTTGTCTACCCGCTCTCGACATTACCCGGACACAAGTCTCAGATATGGCTTTCCAGATGCATACAGTGTGCTTATAAGTCATACGGCTAGGCCGCATACAGTGTGACTTTCCAAATCAATAAGCGTACATCTAGAAAACAGTTCTCAATGTGTGGGCGTCCCACTTTACATTTGGTACTAAGGCCCAAACAATGTCACATCTGCTCTCCTGTGGCAGTCATTTTATTAATTAATATATTCCTTTAATCTTTGTTCTCTGCTCTCCTATGGCAGAGATTCCTTTAATTATCTTTCTTTCCTTTACTTTTCGTTCTTCCTCTTCTCCTTTGTATCATTCCACGATATAAATTATCTTTGATGAAAATAATTTATTTTAATATAGAGAGTAATTTTGAATAAAAACTCAAAATAGCATTTTTCTTTTAAAATTTAGTTTATAAAACCTTATTTCTAAAACTTTTACTAATTCCTTTCTAAATCACAAACTTTTTAATATTCTATTTCTATCCTCAATATTTTACAAAATTATATCTGAACCCTCACGTATATATATTTTTTTATATTTATAAAAATAATCTTAATTTTAAATAAAATATCCACTTTACTTCTGTTCTTTATTTAGGGTCTAAAATATCCGAAAAACTTGTTATAATTATAAACATAACCTCAATCTTTTTATAAAAATAAAATGACACCCTTAAAAATAAAATTTCCAAATTAATTTCTTGTCCTCCAACGAGACCGAAATCTTATTTTATTTGTTATCAAAATATTAACTTAAAATTTTATCCATTCTCGAGCTGACTAAAACACAACCTCATCAAAATATCAATATATCAACAAAATTCAACATGAAATGCAATTAAATTTCAATAACACTCAATCCAAACATCAGTTCACTTATCAAATGTCATTTAATTGGTGAAAATTTATTAAAAACCCTACTTTCGTACGAAATCGAAATATTCGAAGTTTTGGAGAAGTTTTCTGACCGAGCTGCTGAAGAGAAAAACGTCTGGAATCTTCCGTGCTTCTTAGAACTCCAGTTGGTCAAACTCAAGGGGTAGGAGAGTTACGTTACTGTCGACTTTTATCGGATAAAAATAACGCCAACACATAGAAGAGGAAGATACGAACACTTTTATCGAATTAGATTTTTTATTAGAGTTACAGATCGCAAGAAATCGAAGGCAGAAATTTGATGGGTTACGGTTCTCTCTCTTTTTCTCTCGGTCACCCTTTCCCTTTTGCATGCAATGAGTTTGAAACTGAATGATAAAGTTTTGTTGAGAAATGGATGCTTATGTGTGACCCATTTGATCTTCCGTCATATATATATGTACATGCATGCATAAGCCTTTGCCTTTTTGTTTTTTTCTTTGTTTCCTTAGTGAAACCACTGAAGGAACCTAGAAATTATAATAATGTAATAATAATGATAGTAATGAGAATAGTAATAATAATAATATAGATAATACCAGAATAATAATAATAATAATAATAATAATAATAATAATATATAAAGTTAAATGTATATGAGTTACTAATATAAATGACATTAGTAACTTAGAAATAAAAAATATTTGATGAAGCATTAGCAATTCTAAGCTCATCAAGAAATACCAATAGTTAGTTTTATCGGTAAAAGTCGGACTTGATAATAATATTAATATTATTATCTAGGCTTCATTATAATTAGAGCAAGTAAAATAGATAAAGAAGATAATAGTAAAATTATATTACCTTCTATTTTACTTCGAGGTTTGAAATCGACTCGTCAAAATAAAACTAATCGCTTTAAAATTTTATTTTAAGAGAAACTCGTGTTAGTAAAAAAAAAATTATAGTTGTTACATTCTAAATACCTCTAGATTATTTTATACTACTCTTCATACTTCTATATACACCCACACTCTTCTAGAATACTCTATGATCTTCCAGAGTCTTCTAGAATCTTTTAGGGCATTTTGCGACCTTCTAGAACATTCTAAAACACTCCAGAAAACTATACAAACACCGCTAAATTTAACCTTCTAAAATTTATCGTAACATTCTACCTCACCTATTGCGTAGACATCCTCATCGCATTCTGTTCATAATAGCACTCTAGGTGTTCTTGGAATTGCCACAGATCTTCACAAGCTTCTCAACTAGCTTCGTTTATCGGGAGTCCTTTCTACTTGATTAAGTATTGGATACTTGGTGGTACTCCTTTTCCCTCGTAATGTGATTAGTTTAGATTTGTTTGATTTCCTTATCAAATGATCTAATCATCACGAGAGGAGCACGATTCAAGTCACCTCTTCTCAGTTTCTCTTGGTCTCCATGATATGGTTTAAGCATACTGATATGGAAGACGAGATGAATCTTCATAGAGAGAGAGTTGTACTTTATAAGCAACTTTGCCAACACACCTAATGATCTCAAATGGTCCTTCATATTTGCATATCAAGCCCTTATGAACTTTGCGAAAGGCTTTGAATTGTTGTGGAAGAAGTCTAATCATTACCTTGTCTCTCACTTGATAGATTGCATGCCTCCTCTTCCTATTTGTCCATTTCTTCATCCTCTTTACGGTTTTGTCAAGGTAAGAACAAGCGACACCTGCTTGTTCTTTCCAAGACTTAATCATATATTCATATGATAAGCTCCAGGGTTCTTTTCTGAGTAAGAGGAATAAAGAGAGTGTGATGTAAGCGGCTGTTGTCTTATCACAATCTCGAACGGACTCTTCCCTGTGGACTCACACCTTTGCAGATTGTATGAAAACTGGGCAACATCTAGGAGTTTTGTCCAATTCTTCTGATTAGCGCTTACAAAATGTCTTAAGTAACACTCGAGTAAGGCATTCACTCTTTCCGTCTGTCCATTAGTTTGAGGATGGAAGCTTGTCAAGAAGTGGAAGTTCCAATCCAAGAAGTTTGAACAGATCTATCCATAGTCATCCTGTGAAGCGTAGATCTCGATCACTGATAATGCTCTTAGGTAATTCCCAGTACTTCACTACATTCTTGAGGGATAATCGTTCTGCTTTATCTGCAGTGTAATCAGTAGGGGTAAGTATAAAGGTATCATATTTCGAGAAACGATCCACTACTATGAGGATAGATCCAAACCCCTCAGACTTTGGTAATTCAAAGATGAAATCTAGAGAGACACTTTTCTATGGTCACTCCGGCGGAGGCAGAGGTTCCAACAACCCACTTGGTGTCTTGTTTTCAATCTTATCTTGTAGGCATACGAGACAAGTCTTCACATAACTCTCCACTTTATTTCTCATTTGAGGCCAATAATAAGAAGATTCAATGAGTCCAAGGTCCTTCGTTGTCCTTGATGACCAGTCCACTTAGTGTCATGTCATTTCTTCACTAACTTTCTTCTCAAATTTTTTCATTTAGGGACGTATAGTCTTCTTCCTTTGGTGTATAGAAAGTCATCTTCTAGCCAAAATCTTTTGATTTTACCTTTTCTAGCCAACTCCACCAACATCTTGGCTAATAAATCATGATGTAACCATTTCTTGATGGTATACACAATATCTCCTTCGACCATAGAAATGGCTGCCAACTCAACCTTGCAGTTCAGTGATGCATGAGCATCTTAAACGCTTTTTTTGGGTATTTCTTATAAAAAATTCATGACTTTTGCTTGGTAATTATATGATTTTCAAGACTATTCTATTAGTACCTTAATTTCTTTGGTTTCATGATTCTTATAGGTAAATTTTAGGAAAAGAGAAACAAAAGCACATGGAGGAACCAAGAATTGAAGACAAGTACAAAGAGAATTCGTGGATGCTGTCAACCATGACCTCTTCACACTCTAACGAGCATAACTTGAGCTACAGAGGTCCAAATGATGTGATTCTAGTGGTATTAGAAAGCCAACTTCTAGAGCTTTCTAACTATATATAATAAGTCATACTTTCTCTCTGACATCATGGTGCTAAATGCCGTGACATTGGATTTAGCACCAGTCTGCAAAGCAACCTTGGCGCCAAATGCCACGACTTCAAGTTAAGCGTCAGTTTCTGCACCCAGGGTGGTCCCCACGTCTTCAGTAAGGCAATCTCGTGTATTTAATTTATATTTGAATTTATTTTTTATTAGAAAAAAGATATTATTTAGGTTTTTTAAATTTAAATTAGGAAGTTATCTTAACCACTCTAGTTAAGATAAGATTAGTTTTAGAATTTGAATTCGAATTTCAATTAGTAGAAATTTTAGTATAAATAAGTGAGATCACTCACAGAGAAAGGCTCTCTCTCACCTCTCTCATTCTCTCTGCTTCTAAAATTTACAATTTTAATTTCTTAAGGATTCTCTGAAGAACATGACTTTTTAATTCTCCTCAGTTAAGGTTAGGAGCTTTGTTAATTCCATGGTTTAATATATTAGCTTTTCTATCTTTAATTCATGCAATTGATTTTTTCTTAAGAAAAGGTTTTCGGTCTTCATCTTAAAGGATTTGAATATGTTGAAAAATAATTCTTCTCTGATTTGAATTCTCTTAACCTCTTGAAAAGTTGATTAATTGAATTAAGCTTGAAAACCAATTCTCATAATTCTTAAGTTTTGAAACTAGATTGATAGGTGACATAAAATCAACTAGGTAAGATTCTTATGAGTTGTGTGGTTTTATAAATTAGTGGACGTTCAACTCTTTTCTTAAATAATTGACTAAGAAATTAGTGATTAATTAGGTTAAAGAGAAATTAAATCACCAAGGGATTGGGGTTTGATTACTAATGATTTTCCATAAAAGTATCTTTACATGATTAAGGTGGAAAGTGAAAAATATTAATCTAGAAGTTTTAATATTTCTGAAACATTAACTTTCTTAATCATATTATCTTTACATTACTCATTGTCTTGCTTTATTTTATTGTTGTTTATGTTTCAAAGTTTTCAAAACCCTGATTTGATTGTCTGACTAGAATAATCAATTAACTATTGCTTTCTTGATCTGTTAATCCTCGTGGGATCGATACTCACTCACCTAAGTTTATTACTTGATACGATTCGGTGCACTTGTCAATTTTTGTGGTTTATAAAATCTGCCATTACTCAACGCATCTGCTACCACATTAGGCTTGCCTGACTTGTATTCAAATTTGAAATCAAACTCAGCTAAGAAATCTTGTCACATAGCTTGTTTTGGGCTTAACTTCTTCTCAGTTTAGAAGTAGCTTGTAGCCACATTGTCTGTCTTGACGATGAAGTGTAAACCAAGCAAGTAGTGACACTAAGTTCTCAGATAATACACCACGGCGGTTATCTTCTTCTCTTAGACGGTATATCACCTCTTTTGTATCGTTCAACTTGTGACTCTTAAAGGCAATAGGATGTCCTTCTTGCATCAGAACCCCTCCAATAGCGTGGTTAGAAGCATTAGTGTGGACTTCAAACACCTTTTTCTTTTTAATTTTTAATTTTTAATTTTTTTTCTTTTTTCTATCTTTTCTCTTTTTTTTTTCTTTAATTTTTATTTTTTTTTACCATTGGACCAGCCTCACTATTTCTTATTGGCTCATGGTTCAAAATTTTGCGAAATAAATTTTAAGCCAGAAAAATCTGTTTACTGAAAATCAGGTTCTTACATAGTGGTTGGGACCCTTAAAGGGTGGCAAAAATTTGAGTTTTAAAGGAGAGTGCCGAAATTTTTATAAAAATTAGAGTTTTGATTTGATGTGTTATTTTAAAAAGAAAAAGACTATTAAGTGGCTTGTATATTTGAGAGTATTCATTGACCCTCTGTCGCAAGATGTGACCGGGCACTTTAACTCTTCGGTTTCTTCCATGGGCATGCCTATATATACGAATTTTAAATATTATATTTGAGTTTGGAGTTTGATAACATGGAATATTAATAAGCTCGGGGTTTGATTCCATGGAATATTGTTGAGCCTGGAGTTTAACTCCATGGAATATTATATTTGAGCTTGGAGTTTGACTCCATGGATATTATTTTTGAGCTTCGGGATGTATGCATAGAGGGACTGTCCAATGGCTAACTACTAGGATAGGTCGGGTTGACTATATAACCGACAGATGAGACTCATCAGCCATAGGACAGACATACATCATGTGCATTTATATGTTTTTCTTGGGTGTGCATTTTTTTGGTTTGTTTAATTGCTTAACTTTGCTTATCTGCTACTTGTTCTTTTTGCTGTAATTGCACATTTTTCTGTGTTTTCCTTGCTTGAATTGTATGTGTATGTTTTCTGAGAGACCCCTCTTGGTAGAGGTGTGAGAGGGGGAGGGGTTGTTCCACCGGTGATTCGGAGGATTGGAGGAGACAAAAAGTGAAGTGTTAGGTTAAAGTTAGATTTAGAGCTTGAATACCTTAGATAACTTACTTAATTTCTGGTTTAGTTGGACCTTTAAGCTGAAATCAAAGTGTCGGAGTTCTAGGAATGCCCTTGGCTTTCTCGGAACCTTTTATATTAACTATGTGAATACCTTTACCATGCTGAGAACCTCCAGTTCTCATTCGATACATATTTCTGTTGTTTTTTAGATGTAGGTCAAGAGGCACCTCGTTGAGGGTCTGGAGTTTCCTGTGCAAGCAAAGTTTGGTTATTTTGGGATGTTATATTTTGTATTTATGCTATGTATATATGTATATAGATTCTCTCATGTATATATTTTATGTTTGTCCCTCCTAGAGGTTGACTTGGAGAAACAGGTGTTTATTCTGTAGTTTGAGTTATATTTTGGGTTGTATAAATATATATAATTATATACTCTGACCGGCCTTAGCTTCGCAGGTCGAGTATAAAGCTTGATATATGTGTTTTGGAATTTTGATTTGTATATTATGTTTTTAGCCATCTTTTGATCTCACTTATCCGTTTTATGCTTATTCGTACGAGTGTGACACGATTTTCTGTTTTCGCTTTTTCTTAGCTTCTTCTTCAAGGCTCCTAGTTACAAAATCCTTTCAACTATACTTATGTACCTATTTTACTTTTAGATATCGTAATATCTCGCCACCTCTGCTTTACGACTTAAGCGTATGGCTCTGTGTCGTAGGGTGTTATATAGAGTCTCTCCGATAATACTTGGTGAGCGATTCAGCCACCATAATGGTTTCATCAACATTCTTAACATTCATTCTTTGTAGTTCTTGATTTGTCCAAGGTTGGAGTCCATCAATGAAGAAGAACAATGCATCCTCTGATGCTAAGTTGGAAATTTGAAGCGTGAGAGTAGTGAATTTCTTTACGTAGTTGCTAATCGTACTCTTGTGCTTCAACTCCCTCAACTTCTTCCTTACTTCATAAATCACATTCTCAGGAAAAAAATGTCTTTTTAACTCCCTTTTGAAATCTTCCTATGTGGCTATGTTGCAAGTACCCTTTTTCATATTTACGCACTTTCTCTTCCACTATAAAGTAGCATTATCAGAAAGGCAGAGAGCTGCAATGCGTACCTTTATTGCTTCTTTGACCACCTGTTGGCCCTTCGAAGTACTTCTCTATTTGCCATAGGAAGTTCTCTACCTCTTGAGCGGCCGTCATGCCCTTGAACTCCTTCACCTTTAGGAGATCAATCTTTGTCGTCTCCCTTATAATGGCTGGTCAAGATTTTGCCTCCTCGAACCAAACTCGAATTTCCTCAAATAGCTTCAAGAAATTCTCAAACTTTTCTTTGATTTAGAGCATACTTTCTTTGAAAGCATCTAGTTCTCCTAACACGTGAGCCTCGAGGGTCTCCTTGTCATGTTCTATCCTTTGGAAGCGCTCATCCATAGATGATAGAACATTCTCCAACATAGAAACTCTCTCTTTTAAAAAGTTAGAGTCCTTACCTCTAGGCTCACTTGAAGAATGGGCCTTCTTGCTTCTCCATTGAGAAGGAATAGCATCCCTTCCCCTTTGAGACTCCACATGCTCCATGATTACACTAGATGTAATACCCACAAACTACTTATGCTCCCTCTCGAACCTTGTTCTGATGCCAAATTTCTCACAACCTTGGATACACTCTAACGCTACCATGTCGACACTCGGACTTACTCAACCTCTTGAGCTAAGACCAAGTTAGCCTAACCCTCAATATTTAGTAGGAAAGTTAAGAACACAAGAGAGCACAAGAGAAAGGAAGCTTTGGTAGAAAGAACACTTTATTACTCAAGTGTTTATTACGAATGACTCACACATCCAAACTCTAACTTTCGACCCCTATTTGTAGTCATCCACCTCCTTAATGGATGGTTAGGATTAAATCTAATCAACGGTCTAGATTTATCATTTAGAATCTTTACTACAAATATTTATCATACCACAACTTTCTAAATACTTCTAGATTATTCTATACTACTCTTGATACTTCTATATACACTCACACTCTTCTAGTATACTCTATGACCCTCCAGAGTCTTTTAAAATCTTCTAAGGTATTTTGGGGCCTTCTAAAACATTCTCAAACACTCCAAAAAACTATACAAATATCGTTAAATTTAACCTTAATTTACCGTGACACATAGCTAGTTAGTTTTTTTATTTCCCCTTCAATAATGCATTAAATTAAAGAATGTTCAGTGTAGTGTAAAGTAAACAATAAAAGTAAATAACTATTTCTGACTATAAAAGATTTAGATGCTGACAAAATTGACCATCGAAGATTTAAATTAATTTAGTAACGGTCAAAGTTTGGTTTCATTTGACAATTCTAACCAAATGTTAATTTTAAAGTGACGTCGTTAGTTAAGTATCATATATTCCAATACAAAAATAATTCATTTAATTAAAAAAATTGTGAAAAGATCAAAAATTTCCTCTCACTCTCACTCATTCATCTTTCATCACTGCATAACTCCCTCTTTCCTCTGCCCCTTGGCTCCCTCCACTTTCATCGCCGCCAGCAACCTTCTTCGTGCTGCACGCTAAGCCCCCACGCCCGACAAGTTTGACAAAAAGAAGTGGGTCCACGTGGGCCTCATCATCGAGTCCCTCCCCAACGGCAAGCTTTGTCTTCGTCTCGACAACAAAGATCTCATTCTCGAATATATTTCTGGAAAAATTCGAAAGAGTTTCGTCAGAATATTGTTTGAGATCGCGCCAAGGTTGAGGTCAGTCGCTATGATTCTTTCAAGGGACATATTATTTATAGGCTTAGTAATAGTAGTTTGTGAAAATATCTCGATGCACTCCAAATTGGGTTCTTAGTTTTTGTGTGATTTGATAAGATAAGGATGGATTTGTTAAACTAATATTTATTTCATTTCACAAACTTTTGTTAACTAAATGAATTATTTTTGTATTGGAATATAACTAACGGTGTCACTCCAAAATTTATGTTTGGTTAGAATTGCAAATTAGAGCCAAACTTTAATGGTTACAAAGTTAGTTAAAATATTCGGTGGTTAATTTTGTTAGTATTTAGATCTTTCATATCAGAAATGATTATTTATTCAAACAATAACTATGCAAAAAAAATTACAAGAAAATAAATTTAAAAAATATTTATTCTTAAACATCTTTTATTATATAAAGAAATATCATATTTTTTTGTTAATTGAACAAATTTTAATTCTTAATTTATTGTATTTTATACCAATAAAATAATAATTCAAATTTATATTAAGTATTTCAAGCTTGATTAATAGATAATAAATTTCTGCTAGGTACAGAAATGTGCTTAACTAGAATAAAATTTACATTTACAATTTTTCTGTCCTCACTTCTCATATAGTTAATTTTATATTTAAAATGATATAAAACATACAACTCCTTATAAGTACTTAATTAAAATTTGCTTCCAAACCCTTAAAAAATATAAAGAATTTTGCTAGAAACCAAGAAAGTATTCAGCCAATTTCTGCCAATTCTTATTGGGCTGGATCCAAAGCCCACTACAACAAAAAAATCATCTCTCCATTACCCCAACCTTAATTTAAAATTACATTTCACTATTTCACTATTTCTTCTTTTACCACGGCCGTTCATCTCCTTTCCCTCTCTATCCCGTTGATAAACCTCCCTCAAACGGCAAAGCGTTGCTGACCTCCTTTCCACGCAACTCCGTCATCTTCAACAGCACTGCTCAGCGCCGTCTCCGTCTCCCAACTCGACGACGTCGCCACTGCACGCGAGGACACTGTCGTCATCAACAGCGAGTCTCATGACTTCCTCCACTGGTTCAGAATCTGGTCAACGTAGCTACCACAAACTCGTGATCTTCCCAAACTCGCGTCGTCGTGCTGCCACCTTCAACCTTCCACCGTGCTGCATCAAGTCTGCCACTGACTCCACGACGCGCCGAGACGTCTCTTCCTTTTCCGTTGTGCGCTGCAGCTCGTCATTCACCACATTGGTCTCAGACAGGTTAGTAGATGGTTAGGGTAGTTATAAGTAAGTTTAATTTTTTCGAATTGAATTTAGGTTTAAATGTAAAGAGGACGTTCATTTTAATTAATAGGTGGATAGTTCTTTTTACAGTAAATTGGATGTTGCATTTTATCATTTTATCGTAAAGAGATGGTCTACAGATGATCTCGGATGTCACTTTTTGGCTTAGATTGATGTTTCATTTGTTCCTGTACATGGATGTTTCCCAAAATTAATTTTTCAAGTTCTTAAAGGTAAACGGTTGTTGCTTTTTTTTTTGATGTCTCTCTTAAATTGTTGTAGAAGTTTGTGTTGATTATATGATTTGAATCGACTTCGGCATGTTACTGGTTCTACCTGAATTGTTGAATTCTACATTGACATATTTTCCTGGTTTCTTTTTTATGTGATTTGGGAGTTACGAAAAAAATTAGTTTAAATTTTCTTGAATTGAAGTTGGGTTTGAGTGTAGTTATTTAAACATAGTGCAAGGGTAAAATTTTTTCTAATTTGTTAGATGTTTCTTATCAACTAAAACAGATGTTCATTTTAATTAATAGATGGATGGTTCTTTTCAAATTAAATTGGATGTTGTATTTTATCGTGAATAGATGAAATTTATTTGATTATGCATGCTGTGTGTTTATGTTTTGATGTTATTTTATAGGACTCTATTATAAAAGGATCATTGGTTATGCAACTATCATACTATCCATAACCGGATATTACAGGCAGGGAGTATGGTAAATCAGCCAAAAGCAACAAGTTTTGATACACCGATCCAGAATACTGATGAATGATAATCAAGTAGCAAGTGGCTCTTTTATTGTGAACTTGATAGATTCATTGCAAAAATAGTATCTCAAAATCAAAGAGCATGCAAAAATCTACCTTTATGTATGGACTTCCTATATTGTTGTATATTGTGAGTTTGGTCTATGGACTGCATATAGATGGAGAAAGCTTTTAAAAACCAAGGACAGAATAAGGAATCTTCAAGAGAAACTATGGAAGCTTGTTGAAACTGAAGAATCTGATCCTTTTACTTTTAAGAATCTCCTCATTTGTCTCTTTTTTGATTTTTTTTTAACTTGTGCATGTTGGCTTTGAGTTTTAATTATTATATCTCTATGTATGTGTTTGAACAATTGTAGATTAGATGCATACTTTTCAGTTTTAAAGCCAAACCAATGGAAGTGATTGTATTTTTCATTGAGTTCAAGTGGAAAGATGAAGAATAAAGAAAATCCTTTTATTTAGATACTAGAAACCAAGTATAGCATGAAGAAATAATTTCTTTTTTTTGTTATGATTTTAGTCAATCTCTTGACTTTTATTTTCTTGATTTGGATGATAATTTCAAAATTCAAAAGATTGATTGTCTAGACCCGACTAAGAAATTTAAGATGTTCAAACAAGAAGTGCAAAATTAGAATGCTATTTGTGTGGAGGTTGCAAATTACTCTGTCTATTTAAGGTACTAATATTTGGTATAATATATCTTTAAGTTTGAAAATAAGATATTGTTATTCTTTTTTTTTTGTCCTTACTTAAATTTTTTTAATCAAGCAACAGGATAAATTCAAAAATTTTCCCTTCTTTTGTGATACTTATAATCACTATCAAATAAATCATCTCTACAATAAAGTAACTTATATTAGGTACCTAATTATTTTTACAAAAATATAAGTGGATGCTACTTCTGTCAAGTATCAAGATGTTCATTTTTCATACTAAATAGCTGTTACTTTAATAAAAATCATGTGAATGAAAAAAAAAATTATCCTATATAAGTAACTATAATTTTGTCATCATGCTAAGATACAATGAAAGGAATCATAATATTCATTCAACTTATCTATACAATTTGTAATACTGTCAATACAAGAATTCAACATGACCAAAATTAATAAAAAAAAATCATTCACTTAGTATAAAAAAACATCTATTTGTTTAACAAAAGAAACATCTAATTGTAATTTTTCAAGTTGATAATCAATTTTGACTCATTCAATTCCAAAAATCTCATATCTCCTTTCTAATTTCTTGTTCTTCCACACCTTTGCAGTTCCAAAAGCAAGTGATGCCTACAATTTTTACAATCTACAACTGAATTTATCTTCGAATCAATATATCTAAAGTCTCCTTCATCCAATGACAGGTTTCTTTTACTTCTGCCACAACCATCCATCTTCTTTTCCTGAAGTTTATCTCTAGCCAATTATCTAAATTACTTGCTAACGAGCATAGAAAACATGTATCCCTTATGAATTGTGGGTTGTCCTTTGCTCTTATAAATCTATTTTTTTCAATTTACTCTGCAAAGAGAACAACCAAATCAAAATAGAAACACATAATGATAATACCATTCCTAAAAAACATAAAAAATGTGTCAAAAAAGAACATCCGAAAAATATAAAAATAAATATCAATTATTCAATTTTTCACATTCATCTTTAGTTTACAATGGCATATTTCATCCTAGTCTAATTATATTCCATCAATTAATCAATTTTCACCTAACCCATGGCAATGAACATAAGCCTATTATCTATATGCGTTATGCATAGCAAGTTGATTAGTCCATTATTTAAGAGTGTATCTAAGTATATTGGGAGAATGAGAGTTGATGGCTATAGTGATCAACCATGAACTTACTCTTTGCAAAGAATTAGGTCTTCGCATATATGCTTCTGTTCGTTCCTGAAAGTTGCTTGTCTTCCTTTTTGAATTTTTGAAATAATTCATACCAAATCCAACAAATAAAAATATGAAAACCAAGTAAGCACTAGCAATAATTATGAAATAAAAAAAACCTGCTTATAGAAGACAAGAAAAATAACTTAAAAAATTATGAAGTAGCAGTAAATAGCTAGACAGAAATCTTCAATCAGCGAGAATGGCAACGGGACAATGATTCTTGCGGTGGACCAAGAAAATTTGGCAATGATTCTTGCAGTAAACTACCTATCGGCACAAAATTTGGCGCACCAAGGAGACAACAATGCGGTGGTCATGGAGGCGAGACTGGTGACTGGGGGATGTCGCCTAACGATGCAGTGTTCGGTGTCGGGGCAGCTGCGCCAATTGGAGTGGAGTGTAGACAGCATCACTATGGGAATGGGAGAAGGAAAATGGTTTCTGTGCGTAACTACAGGAGTAGGAGTGGGGGAGAGAAGGGGAGCGTTTTTACACCTTTTTATTAGGATTAGGTTAATCAACTTTTAATTATTCAAATTTTAAATTTTAAAAAAATTTAAAATTAATTATTAAATGAAATTCTTTAAAAAGTTGGCTGGTTTATCTTGGTTCCCTATACTTTTTCAAAAATATTGGTATGAATCCATTAGTGTATTTATTTCATATATGCTTCCATTTATAAAAAAATTATCATTGTATATTTTATATATTAAATTCACTTTCTCTTTACTATCTCATGTGTACTAACTAACAAATAATATATGAATAATGCACTCTCCATTTAAAATACAAGCTCAGGTATTCTTTAAAATCTTATTTAAAATTTCTAAGAATCAATTAAATTTTTAGAATTATATTTATTTTGTCATTCTAAAAAAGAAAGATTGGTAGCTCCATTTGCATTTTAAATTAAATTTTGATATTTAACAAGTACAAATATAATTAAAAAAATTTATTAGTTATTATCTAACGTACGTTCACTCAAGTGTTTAAATATATAATGAATCTTTTTCTTAATTAATCAAAACAAAAGATAGGTAAAATTAAACATGAGAAAAACTATACAGCATTTGTTTAACTTTAGAAACGATTCTAAAGTATTCTGATAATCTTAGAAGTAGTTTGTCTTCATTTGCCACACATCAGAAATAGTTTATAGTCACATTTCTACATTTCAATATTACTGAAGAGTGAAGACGGTGAAAATCTAACTTCAAAAATAGAAACCCATGAAAAATAGTGTATTTTGGCTCCAACATATTAATGATTATGCTCAACTAGTTAATCATTTGGAAATTTCTCTCTCAAAGAGCAAGCGTCCTTTATCATACTCAAATAAAGAATAAAGTGATTCAATTGATCTTTAATGTTTTCATGCCTATAAATACAAAACCTTAAAACCCTAGAATAACAAGAATGAAGTACTTCAAAAATCGAAAGTGAACATATTTCCTTAAATTCTTATTTCTTCTCTTCTTTCTTTGGCTCTTCTAATCTCAAAAGAGATTTAAAAAGTTTATAAGATAGGCAAATTTTTATTTCATATCTTAGACTAAATTAAACTCTTTCTTGTAAACTTGAGATAGTTTATACTTATTAGAAAATATATTTGAACATATATTAGAAGATATGAGTTTTTGAAATTATTCGTACAACATTTTTTATAAATTGATCCAGTAGAGATTATCTCTAAGCCTAAAAAGACTATCCAAGAATATATATCTAAGGTTTTTAAGATACGTTGAAAATTTGGATCATTGTTCAATGCTTAAGACGGTATTTTAACAATATCTAAAGTTTTTAGATTCTAGTGTAATTTGAGCCTTTTTTAGTCTGAGAAGGTTTGAGTTAACATATATATGATCTTCTGTTATAAAATTATTAGAAATTAACTGTATATCTGTTATACTAATTACAATAATTTGTGTTACACAGGACTCTTACACAGAAATTAGAGGTCGTGACTCAGTAGTCTTAGTAAACTGGGGAGGAAGCCACTGATGGTTCTGCAGCTTCAGTCGTCAATCCCGATGTGGTTTGGCGTGATACCGCCTTAGCGCTGGACAAGAACCTCGTATACGGACTGGGATCATTCTTCGCCAACAGCCTCTGCACCTCTACGTTGAGGTCGTCGTTAGGCTCTGCTACTATTCGAGCCGTCGAGCTTGAGGAAGGCATGAATTTGAGGCTGTAGGTGCAGGAGCTCCAGCGCAACCTTCACCAGTAGGCTCAGGAGCTGAACGATTATCAAAAAAGGTATCAGGAGATCTTCACTCGTGTGACGTCTACGGATGAGCTCAGACTGGAGTGGAGGGAGTTGCTAGAGTGGCTTTAGTGTATGAAGGCTCAGATGGAGGTATACCAGGTCCAGATGTACGCCGCTAGCATCAACCTTGGTGGCAGTAGTCTTGCTGGTGGCATACAGACATCATCGCCTTCTGCACCACCGATTCAGGGCCACAGGACCAACGATGACGACGAGAACTACCTGGATCTGTAGTTATTAGTGTTTCTTTTCATTGATTGGTTCATTGTATTTATTTGATGTACTTGACTTTTAATTTATTTGAACATTGTATTATTTATTTTAAATAATAGATTTTCATTATTTATGGATTGGCATTTAATTGTGGGAAAAATAAATTTAAATAAAAATTAAAATTAACCATTTATTTCAATTTATTTTAGAAAAATTGACATTAGCGTCAGATTTATCGAGAGAATAATCCAACAGTAATAGTGCGGGAAGCAACATATCTTGGCCCCAATATTACTGTTGAAAAAATTTGTCGATAACCAAATAGTTTTTCGAACAAGTAATCTATCGCAGAATCTGACAGTAATTACTATCAGACGAAAAAGTTCTGACAGTAAACATTTACCAATATGGTTTATATCGTTTGATTCCTTCCAATGGTAAATCCGACGGTAATTTAATTATCATAAAAAAATTTTTATTTTTTATAATAAATTTGACAATATTCAACGTTTTTCTTGTAATAAATATCTATGATTCTTAAATTTGTTGGGAAGATAAGTCATAAATTAGCATAAGTTTTGAGAAAATAATATCTAAAATTTTTAAATTTATTAAAATATTGAGTCATTACTTAATTTAAGAAGACTTGAAAAAATAATATCTATCTGTGTACATATTTCAAATGATGAAATTCTCAAGATAGAGCAATGAATACATGCATTGTTTAACCAAACCAATATACTTCTTGCGTGTACCTTCTGAATCCTTCTTCTTTTATTTTAAATCCTTTATTTTGTTCCTCAATTAGAGATTTATTTAAAAATGTGTTTTAAAGTTGATCCGTATGGTCAAAAACATTTCACAAACTAATCTAAGATCTGTTAAGATCTCAAAAGCTGGTTTATTAAAATTAGTAATCTCAAAAACAATTTTAAAAAAACTTTATAAAAAGTCTATATTTTAAATCTTGAGTCTTTACCATATGAGAAAAGAACCCTAAAAACTCAAAAGGCGCAAGTAGCTCAACTAGTTAAAAAGGTTGGAAAGTCTGAGACTATCATTGCTGAAGTCCACTCCTTAGAACCTACATCAGCAGCTATATTGTGGCATAAGCTTCTAAAGTGCCTATTGTTCAAGAAGAAGTAGCTCCTGTTCTAGAGTGTCTAAACATAAATTGCTTTGAGAGAGGTCATTGATGAAGTGCTAATATCCAACAAGTTGATATTCATTTTAAGAAAGAAGAATTTGAGAAGTTACAAGCTGAGACTGTGCAAGTAGCTGAGGGACAAGCTCAGAATAATAAAGCTTCTACCTCTCTTAAAAGGGCTGAATTTGATCTCAAAATTGAAAAGAAGTTCAAGATAAAACGCATGAAGCTAAAATAGACATATCAGAAAATATTGGACACTTGGAAATAAGACAAATTGGAGGTCAGAGAATATGTAGAAATGTTGAAGACAATGCACTGAAGTTTTGTAGAATTACTTCTGTGCAATGGGTTAAGAAGTGTTTGAAGTTGACGATATTATCCACTTAACTCCCATTGCATTCCTTCTCAATGTGGTGCACGCGTGGAGAAATTGCTACGAGGCCCTTGATTGAGATGTTTGAAGACAGAAGAATTCCTATCCATTAGTGTCATGCCCATTCTTAGGAATGCTAAGTCTTCAACTCGATGTTCAACGAATTTGGGTGGAACGGAAGTAGGACCTTTATTCCATTTGAGTTTTTGTAAAACTTGGAAAAGCTCTTTACTTGAATAACAGTTTGAAAATAATTTCTCCTAAATTTCTAATTATCTGGATTTAACGGGATACGTGACATATAATCCTCTTATATTTGGGTAATTAGAATTTCTGTGGCATATAAATTAGAATTGAACTTAACCCTCTAATTGGAATCAAGTGACGAAGGAATTGATGGTTGATGAAGGTTAGAGGAGACTAAAAAGGTCTAAGAAATTAGGGTTTAGTCACATATTGTTCCAATGAATTGAATCTTGCATGATTAAAGTAGTTGGTAAGAAAAAAGTTAATTGACGATTGGATTTCTGCCAGTAAAGAAATTCATAAAAATAATCACGTTGTAAGTATAGTTTCTAAACCAACAGAGAATCCTTTCGTACAAAAACTTTGGTTGTCACTTAAGCAAACCCAATAAAATTTATAACTGAAGTATTTAAACATCGGGTCGTCTCTCAAGGAATTGCAGGGAAGTATGATTTATTATTGGTTATGGAAAAGTGTATTTTTGGGTTTTTTTAAATAAGAAACAAGAAAATTGAATGGCGAGAAAGTAAATTAATAACTAGAAAAACTCTTGGCAATGTATGAGAACTGGAAATCCCATCCTAGTTATCCTTATCAGGTGTGATGAGAATTGTTTATTGCTCCCACTTAGTTAACCCTTACTAAATAAAGGAAAGTCAAGTGGACTAATCAACTTGATTCCTCAAGTCCTAGTCAACTCCTATGGAAAGACTAGCTTTAGAGGGATCCAAATCAATCAGCAAATTCTAATTTTCAATCAACAGCTGAGTTTGACAACTCAAGTGTCATCAATTACTCAACCAAAGCCAAAAGGGGAAAAATCCAAATTATTTATATCATAAATAGAAGAAAGCAATCATAAATCTGAAATACCTCAAATTATATTAAATAGAAAATCAAATTAAACATAGGAATCCATAAACCAAATTGGCAACATCAAGTAATCAACTAAAGTAATAGAATAAATAAAAGTAGAAGAGAACATAAAGTAAAGGAACATTGAACTTGGAATGAAGAAATAACCATAAGCTAAGAGAAATCCTAATTCTAAAACCTAAGATAGAGGAGAGAGCCTCTTTCTCTAAAAACTACATCTAAAACCTAAAATTATGAATTATGAATGTTGTATGAATGGATTGATTCCCCCACTTTATAGCCTCTTATCTGTATTTTTTGGGCCAAAAACTGGGTCAAAAACAGCCCAGAAATCGCCCCAGCGTTTTCTGTTATTTCTGCAGATCGCGCATGTCATGCGTACGCGTCAGTCACGCGTACGCATCACTAGTTTTGGCATGTCACGCGTTCGCGTTAAGCACGCACACACGTCATCTTGCAGATTCCAATCCACGCATACGCATCAGACACACGCACGCGTCACTGCAAATTTCTTCATATCGCGCGCACGCGTGAGCCATGCGTGCGCCTCGATGCTCACTGGTCATCTCCTTAGTTTCTTGTGTTCCTTCCATTTTTGAAAGCTTCCTCTCCTTCTTCTAAGCCATTCTTGCCCTATAAAGCCTGAAACACTAAACACACGGATCATGGCATCGAATGGTATAGAGGAGAATTAAAATACACAAATTAAAGATCTCTAGGAAGCAAGTTTTCATCCATAGAACATAACTAGGAAGGAATTGTAAAATCATGCAATTAGTATGAATAAGTGGGTAAAGACTTGATGAAACCACTCAATTAAACACAAGATAAACCATAAAATAGTGGTTTATCAACCTCCCCACACTTAAACATTAGCATGTCCTCATGCTTAGCATTAAGGAGATAAAATAAATGAGTAGGGAAAAGTAAGACTCATGCAATGCAATGCAACCTATGTATATGAATGCAACTATATGCTAAAATGATTTTGCCCACTTGGTTAAAAGTAAATAAGTTCTTCAAACATAAATCAAATTCCACTAATTCAAATTATACAGTAAAAACAAGTAAACTTGTAGGAAGACAGCTCATGAAAGTAGGGAACATAGAATTAAGCATTGAACCCTTACTGATGGTGTATATGCACTCTAATCACTCTAGTGTATAGGGTAATCACTCTACTCTTCTCTAATCATGCTTTCTAAACCTTGTTCTTCACCTAACCAATCAACAAGTATTTAATGTACCAATACAAACATCATAAGGTCTTTTCAAGGTTGTAATGGGGCCAAGGTAAAGGTGAGGGTATATATATGGCTAAGTGAGCTATAAATTGAATCCTTGATTAACCTAAGCTATCACCTAACATACTCTATATTCTTCTTAAATCATGTCTAGCTACCCAAAATTTTTCCACTTTTGTATTACATACTCATGCATTAACTTTTCTCTTAACTTGTATCACATATGCATTGATCTTTATTGAACTTAGCTTAGCATTGGGATAATTTTGTCCCCTTATTCATTTATTTAATTACTTAATTACTTGAATATTTTTGGATTTTTTTTTAAAATAATAAAAGTAAAAATAACTTTATCAATGCACATGGATTTTTAATTTTTCTAGTTTCACATGAGTAGGTACCCAAATTTCCAATATTTTATCAATTGTAAAAATATAACACATTCCCTCGTTAACCTATGTTCCCACAGTTTTTCCACACTTAATTGATACACAATCTCTATCTTAAGCTAACCAAAGATTCAATTTGGGGTAGTTACTTTGTTTTTCCGCTTAAGGCTAGTGATGTGGTAAAATATAGAACAAATGGGATTTAATAGGCTCAAAGTGGCTAACAAAGGTAAGTGGAAGGGTAGGCTATTTGGGATAAGTGAGTTAATAATCAAACAATTGCCTCAATCACATTCATGCATACAACACATTAAACATTGGACATATAGGATGGAACAAAATATAGATTACAATCATAGGGAAGAAAAACACACAAGAATAAAATTTTTATGGTTAAATAGTGTAACCATGTAATTAAGCTCAAGTCTCACTGGGTTGTGTGTTCTAGCTTTAAACTATATTCCAAATACAACTTCCAAACAAGTTTAACACAAAAAAATTGATTTAAATTAGTGAAATTCTTCAAAAATAGGGTCTTAAAAAACTTATTGTTTTTCAACCAATTAGAACATGCATGCAACTACATATTACTATGCAATCTATCCTATTCTATCAAAAGGAAAATAAATAAATATCCTATTCTATTGGTGTTAAGAAAGAGAAATTACCTCCGGAAGTCAGGTACTGACCGACCTCCCTACACTCAAAGCTTTGCACCGTCCTCGGTGCTATCAGTCAGGAACAAAGGGGGGCTGGTAGCAGTATCTCCACAATCGGAACCGTCATGGCTCCCTGTGCTGGTAAATGAAGTGGAGTCTGGGATATCTGGGTCTTCTTCAGGTGGGTGGTTACCAACAAGCAGCTCCTTGAGGTATGTAAATCGGCACTTGTTACGGCGTTCCCTTTACTTTCCCTTCCGGTCAAGCCTGTCTAGCCTCTCAAGTATCTGATGGAACAGTTGGTTTGTTGAAGGTGCTTGTGATGTGGAAGCAGAAGGAATATCTTCGGCCGGGTCTGCAGGCCGGCCAGTAGTGGCTGCTGGAGGTCTGATATACTTCCCGTTAGGGACATACTGATCATCCCGTGGAATCATGGCCTTGGTGTCCCCAGCTCTGTAGGAGACTCCGGCTGCTGAGACTAGATCTGAAACCAGGGCGGGAAAAGGTAGGTTGCCCGCAATCTGTACGTGTCCTATGTCATGCCGGATGTGTCTTGGTAAGTTTAGAGGCTGGTCTGTAAGGATACACCAGAGTAGAACAGCCATGTCTGCAGTGAAGGAGGACTCGTAAGTGCTCAGAAAGACGTAATGGGACATAATCTGTGCCCATACTCGAGCCTCCAAGGTGAGTGCTGAAGCCAATATGCTCTTAGGTCTGGATCGATGGTATCCATAGATCCATCTGCTGCCAGGTTGTGCTATAACTCTTAGAACGGCGTCCCAGTCAAATTGGTATGTCTGGCGCTTGAATGAGGCTTTTTGGAATGCGTCTAATCCTTTTGGAGCAGGGGAAAGATCTAAAGCTCGCTGAATGGCCTCTTCAGTTATGGGGACTTGCTTCTGACGGACATAGACAGACTGCAGGGTTGGTATGTGAAAATTGGAGTAGAATTCAACTACCCATGATAGATTAACCTGCCGTGGCTGTCTTCGTAGGAATCTCATTGTCTTCGCTCAATGCGGGGCTCAACAAATTCAACAATGTGGGTTGGGAGGATGAGAAGGTGCTCATAGTTATAGTTTCTCTCAGCCAGGATGGGGAACATCTGCTCACAGTAGCGGTTAGTGAACCGTGCAGTATCCTTTGCTGGAAAGGCTTTTTCTTTTTCATCGACCTTGATGATCCTCTTGATTCGCTTTGTTGAGGGCTTTACTGTTGTTGAAGATGGCTCTGCCATGATGAGCGGATAATTTATACGCTTTTTGGCATTGTTTTTAGTATGTTTTTAGTAGGATCTAGTTACTTTTAGGGATGCTTTCATTAGTTTTTATGTTAAATTCATATTTCTAGACTTTACTATGAGTTTTTGTGTTTTTCTGTGATTTCAGGTATTTTCTGGCTGAAATTGAGGGACTTGAGCAAAAATCAGATTCAGAGGTTGAAGAAGGACTGCTGATGCTGTTGGATTCTGACCTCCCAGCACTCAAAGTGGATTTTCTGGAGCTACAGAACTCGAAATGGTGCGCTTTTAATTGCGTTGGAAAGTAGACATCCAGGGCTTTCCAGCAATGTATAATAGTCCATATTTTGGTCAAGAATAGATGACGCAAACTGGCGTTCAACGCCAGCTTTCTGCCCAAATCTGGCGTCCAGCGCCAGAAAAGGAGCCAAAACCAGAGTTGAATGCCCAAACTGGCACAAAAGCTGGCGTTCAACTCCAAGGAGGATCTCTACACGTGCAACACTCAAAGCTCAGCCCAAGCACACACCAAGTGGGCCCCGGAAGTGGATTTATGCATCAATTACTTACTTCTGTAAACCCTAGTAGCTAGTTTATTATAAATAGGACATTTTACTATTGTATTAGACATCTTTTGATCATCTTTTGATCTTTGGATCATCTTTTGATCTTTTGATCATCTTTGGACGCTTGGTTCTTAGATCAGAGGGGCTGGCCATTCGGCCATGCCTGGACCTTTCACTTATGTATTTTTAACGGTAGAGTTTCTGCACTCCATAGATTAAGGTGTGGAGCTCTGCTGTTCCTCAAAGATTAATGCAAAGTACTACTGTTTTCTATTCAATTCATCTTATTTCGCTTCTAAGATATTCATTTGCACTTCAACCTGAATATGATGAACGTGACAATCATCATCATTTTCCATGAACGCGTGCCTGACAACCACTTCCGTTCTACATTAGATTGAATGAGTATCTCTTAGATCTCTTAATCGGAATCTTCGTGGTGTAAGCTAGAATGATGGCGGCATTCAAGAGAATCCGGAAAGTCTAAACCTTGTCTGTGGTATTCCGAGTAGGATTCAATGATTGAATGACTGTGACGAGCTTCAAACTCGCGATTGCCGAGCGTAGTGACAGACGCAAAAGGATAGTAAATCCTATTCCAGCATGATCGAGAACCGATAGATGAATAGCCGTGCCGTGACAGGGTACATTGACCATTTTCACTGAGAGGATAAGATGAAACCATTGACAAGGGTGATGCCTCCAGACGATTAGCCGTGCCGTGACAGGGCATTTGGATCATTTTCCCGAAAGAAGACCGAAAGTAGCCATTGACAATGGTGATGTATCACATAAAGCCAGCCATGGAAAGGAGTAAGACTGATTGGATGAAGATAGCAGGAAGGCAGAGGTTCAGAGGAACGAAAGCATCTCTATTCGATTATCTGAAATTCTCACCAATGAATTACATAAGTATTTCTATCCTTTATTATTTATCTTTTAATTATCTAATCCAATCACATTTAACCCTACCTGACTGAGATTTGCAAGGTGACCATAGCTTGCTTCATACCAACAATCTCCGTGGGATTCGACCCTTACTCACGTAAGGTATTACTTGGACGACCCAGTGCACTTGCTAGTTAGTTGTGCGAAGTTGTGAACCATGGTATTGGCATCATGTTTTTGGCGCCATTACCAGGGAAAGAAAGAGCGATGAATTCTACATAATCAAAGTGTAATCACAATTTCTGCGCACCAAGTTTTTGGCACCGTTGCCGGGGATTGTTCGAGTATGGACAACTGACGGTTCATCCTGTTGCTCAGATTAGGTAATTTTCTTTTTGTTTTCTTTTCAAAATTTTGCAAAAAAATATTTCAAAAATTTCTCATCTGTTTTCGAAAAAAATTAGATTCAAAATTTTTAAGAATGAATTCTAGTGTTTCATGAAGCATGTGAAGCCTGGCAGGCTGCAAAGCCATGTCTAAATTCTTTTGGACTGAGGCTTTCAAACCATCAGCATAGAGGCAAGTTACATATTTGATAAGTAATGAGCAGTATATTCTGATATCTTGCTGAAGCTTGGCTGGCCATTGGCCATGTCTAGTGTTTTGGACCGGAGCTTTCATTGAAAGCTTGGCTGGCTAGTGAGCCATGTCTAATTCCTGGACTGAAGCTTTAGACTAAGAATGCAAGATTCCTGGAATTCATATTAAAAATTTTAGAATCCTTATTTTTCTTTTACAAAATAATTTTCAAAAAAAATCCAAAAAAATTAGAAAATCATAAAAATCAAAAATATTTTTTGTGTTTCTTGTTTGAGTCTTGAGTCATGTTATAAGTTTGGTGTCAATTGCATGTGCATCTTGCATTTTTCGAAAATTCTCATGCATTCATAGTGTTCTTCATGATCTTCAAGTTGTTCTTGGTAAGTCTTCTTGTTTGATCTTTGCATTTGCATGTTTTGTGCCTTTTCTTGTTTTTCATATGCATTCTTGACTTCTTAGTGCCTAAGCATTAAAGAATTCTAAGTTTGGTGTCTTGCATATTTTCCTTGCATTAAAAATTTTTCAAAAATATGTTCTTGGTGTTCATCTTAATATTCATAGTGTTCTTGGTGTTCATCTTGACATTCATAGCATTCTTGCATGCATCACATGTTTTGATCTAAAATTCTCATGCATTGCATCATTTTTCTTGTTTTTCTCTCTCTTCATTAAAAATTCAAAAATAAAAAAAAATATCTTTCCCTTTTTCTCTCTCATAAATTCGAAAATTAGATTTGACTTTTTCAAAAATTTTTAAAATCTAGTTGTTTTTATGAGTCAAATCAAATTTTCAATTTAAAAATCTCATCTTTTTCAAAATCTTTTTCAAAAATCAAATCTTTTTCAAATTTCTTAGTTATTTTCGAAAATTATAAAAATATTTTTCAAAAAATATTTTTCTTAATTTTATATCAAATTTTCAAAAATAATAATAACAATTAATGTTTTGATTCAAAAATTTCAAGTTTGTTACTTGCTTGTTAAGAAAGATTCAAACTTTGAGTTCTAGAATCATATCTTGTGATTTCTTGTGAATCAAGTCATTAATTGTGATTTTAAAAATCAAATCTTTTTCAAAACTAATTTCAATCATATCTTTTTAAAATATCTTCTTATCTTATCTTTTTCAAAAATTTGATTTCAAAATATCTTTTCTAACTTCCTAACTTCTTATCTTTTCAAAACTTGTTTCAACTAACTAACTAACTTTTTTGTTTGTTTCTTATCTTTTTCAAAACTACCTAACTAACTCCCTCTCTCTAATTTTCGAAAATATCTCTCCTCTTTTTTAAAAATTTCTTTTTAATTAACTAATTATTTCAAATTTTAAATCTTAATTTTCGAAAATTACTAACATTCTTCAAAAACTATTTTCAAAAATCACTAACTCTTTTTCAAAAAAATTATTTTCGAAAATTCCTTCTCTCTCATCTCCTTATATTTATTTAATTTATCTACTAACATCTCTCCCTCACCCACCAAAAATCCGAACTCCCTCTCTCTCTCTCTCTCTGAGTTCAGATTTTCTTCTTCTTTTTTTCTACTAACACAAGGACCTCTATACTGTGGTATAAAGGATCCATATTATTATTAGTATTTTTTCTGTGCCCTCTTCTTTGTCATATGAGCAGGAGCAAGGACAAGAATATTCTTGTTGAAGCAGATCCAGAACTTGAAAGGACTCTGAAGAGAAAATTAAGAGAAGCTAAATTACAACAATCCAGAGATAACCTTTCAGAAATTTTCGAACAGGAAGAGGAGATGGCAGCCGAAAATAATAATAATGCAAGGAGGATGCTTGGTGACTTTACTGCACCTAATTCCAAGTTACATGGAAGAAGCATCTCCATTCCTGCCATTGGAGCAAACAACTTTGAGCTGAAACTTCAATTAGTTTCTCTGATGCAGCAGAACTGTAAGTTTCATGGACTTTCATCTGAAGATCCTTTTCAGTTCTTAACTGAATTCTTGCAAATATGTGATACTGTTAAGACTAATGGAGTAGATCCTGAAGTCTACAGGCTCATGCTTTTCCCTTTTGCTGTAAGAGACAGAGCTAGAATCTGGTTGGACTCTCAACCCAGAGACAGCCTGAACTCTTGGGATAAGCTGGTCACGGCTTTCTTAGCCAAGTTCTTTCCTCCTCAAAAGCTGAGCAAGCTTAGAGTGGATGTTCAGACCTTCAAACAGAAAGAAGGTGAATCCCTCTATGAAGCTTGGGAAAGATACAAACAGTTGACCAAAAAGTGTCCTTCTGACATGCTTTCAGAATGGACCATCCTGGATATATTCTATGATGGTCTGTCTGAGTTATCAAAGATGTCATTGGATACTTCTGCAGGTGGATCCATTCACCTAAAGAAAACGCCTGCAGAAGCTCAAGAACTCATTGACATGGTTGCTAATAACCAGTTCATGTACACTTCTGAGAGGAATCCTGTGAGTAATGGGACGCCTATGAAGAAGGGAGTTCTTGAAGTTGATACTCTGAATGCCATATTGGCTCAGAACAAAATATTGACTCAGCAAGTCAATATGATTTCTCAGAGTCTGAATGGAATGCAAACTGCATCTAACAGTACTCAAGAGGCTTCTTATGAAGAAGAAGCTTATGATCCTGAGAACCCTGCAATAGCAGAGGTGAATTACTTAGGTGAACCTTATGGAAACACCCATAACTCATCATGGAGAAATCATCCAAATTTCTCATGGAAGGATCAAAAGCCTCAACAAGGCTTTAATAATGGTGGAAGAAACAGGTTTAGCAATAGCAAGCCTTTTCCATCATCTACTCAGCAACAGACAGAGAATTCTGAGCAGAATCTATCTAGCTTAGCAAACTTAGTCTCTGACCTATCCAAGGCCACTGTAAGTTTCATGAATGAAACAAGGTCTTCCATTAGAAATTTGGAAGCACAAGTGGGCCAGCTGAGTAAAAGGATCACTGAAATCCCTCCTAGTACTCTGCCAAGCAATACAGAAGAGAATCCAAAAGGAGAGTGCAAGGCCATTGACATAAGCACCATGGCCGAACCCAATGAGG
This sequence comes from Arachis hypogaea, assembly GCF_003086295.3. Lineage (NCBI taxonomy): Eukaryota > Viridiplantae > Streptophyta > Magnoliopsida > Fabales > Fabaceae > Arachis > Arachis hypogaea. The sequence goes on from NC_092048.1 coordinate 57,119,478, forward strand.
GAGAGGAGGACGTGAATCCCAAGGAGGAAGACCTCCTGGGACATCCAGTGATCAATAAGGAGCTTCCCTCTGAGGAACCAAAGGACTCTGAGGCTCATCTAGAGACCATAGAGATTCTATTGAACCTCCTTATGCCATTCATGAGCTCTGATGAGTATTCCTCTTCTGAAGAGAATGAGGATGTTACTGAAGAGCAAGCTGCCAAGTTCCTTGGTGCAATCATGAAGCTAAATGCCAAATTATTTGGCATTGATACTTGGGAAGATGAACCTCCCTTGTTCTCCAATGAACTAAGTGATCTGGAACAACTGACATTGCCTCAGAAGAGACAGGATCCTGGAAAGTTCATAATACCTTGTACCATAGGCACCATGATCTTTAAGGCTCTGTGTGACCTTGGTTCAGGAATAAACCTCATGCCCCTCTCTGTAATAGAGAAACTGGGAATCTATGGGGTGCAAGCTGCTAAAATCTCATTAGAAATGGAAGACAATTCAAGAAAACAGGCTTATGGAAAAGTAGAGGACGTGTTAGTAAAGTTTGAAAGCCTTTACATCCCTGCTGATTTCATAGTCCTGAATACTGGAAAGGAAGAGGATGAATCCATCATCCTAGGAAGACCTTTCCTAGCCACAGCAAGAGTTGTGATTAATGTTGACAGAGGTGAACTAGTCCTTCAATGGAATGAGGACTCCCTTGTGTTTAAAACTCAAGGATCTCCCTTTGCAACCATGGAGAGGAAACATGAAAAGCTTCTCTCAAAACAGAGTCAACCAGAGCTCCCACAATCAAACTCTAAGTTTGGTGTTGGGAGGCCACAACCAAACTCTAAGTTTGGTGTTGAACTCCCATATCCAAACTAGTTTGGTGTTGGAGAGTCTCAACAATGCTCTGAACATCTGTGAGGCTCCATGAGAGCCCACTGTCAAGCTATTGACATTAAAGAAGCGCTTGTTAGGAGGCAACCCAATTTTTATTTATCTAACAATATTTTTCTTAGTTATATGTCTTTATAGGTTTATGATCATGTGGAGTCACAAAATAAATATAAAAATTGAAAACGGAATCAAAAACAGCAGAAGAAAAATCACACCCTGGAGGAGCATCTGCCTGGCGTTCAACGCCAGAACAGAGCATGGTTCTGGCGCTGAACGCCCAAAATGGGCAGCATCCTGGCACTGAACGCCCAGAACAAGTATGGTTCTGGCGTTCAACGCCAGAAATGGCAACAAATGGGCATTGAACGCCCAAAATGGGCACCAACCTGGCGCTGAACGCCCAGAGTTGTGTGCAAAGGCATTTTACATGCCTAATTGGTGTAGGGATGCAAATCCTTGACACCTCAGGATCTGTGGACCCCACAGGATCCCCACCTACCTCCACTCACTTCTTCTCACCCCTCTTTCACACAATCCCATAAACACTCTTCCCCAAAACTCTTCACCAATCACCTCAATCTCTCTTCCCCATCACCTCTTCACCACTCACATCCATCCACTCTTCCCTATAAACCTACCTCATAAACCCCACCTACCTTCAAAATTCAAAACCAATTTCCCACCCAAACCCACCCATATGGCCGAAACCTTTCCCCCCTCCCTTCCCTATATAAAGCCCTCCATTCTTCTTCAAATTCACACAACACAACCCCTTTATACCCTTCTTGGCCGAACCACATCACCTTCTCCCTCTCCTCCATTTCTTCTTCTTCTTCATCTATTCTTTCTTCTCTTGCTCGACGGCGAGCAAAATTCTAAGTTTGGTGTGGTAAAAGCATAAGATTTTTGTTTTTCCATTACCATTGATGGCACCTAAGACCGGAGAATCCTCTAGAAAGGGGAAAGGGAAGACAAAAGCTTCCACATCCGAGTCATAGGAGATGGAAAGATTCATCTCCAAAGTCCATCAAGACCACTTCTATGATGTTGTGGCCAAGAAGAAGGTGATCCCTGAGGTCCCTTTCAAACTCAAAAGAAATGAATATCCGTAGATCCGACATGAAATTCAAAGAAGAGGTTGGGAAGTTCTAACAAATCCCATCCAACAAGTCGGCATCCTAATGGTTCAAGAGTTCTATGCTAATGCATAGATCACCAAGAACCATGATCAAAGTAAGAACCCGGATCCAAAGAACTATGTTACAATGGTTCGGGGGAAATACTTGGATTTTAGTCCGGAAAATGTGAGGTTGGCATTCAACTTACCAAACATGGAAGAGAACGCACGCCCCTACACAAGGAGAGTCAACTTTGATCAAAGGTTGGACCAAGTCCTTATGGACATATGTGTAGAAGGAGCTCAGTGGAAGATTGACTCCAAAGGCAAGCCGGTTCAACTAAGAAGATTGGACCTCAAGCCTGTAGCTAGAGGATGGTTGGAGTTCATTCAAATGCTCAATCATTCCCACTAGCAACCAGTCTGAAGTTACTATAGACCGGGCCATCATGATCCATAGCATCATGATTGGAGAAGAGGTGGAAGTTCATGAGATTATACCTCAAGAACTCTACAAGGTGGCTGACAAGTCTTCCACTATGGCAAGGTTAGCCTTTCCTCACCTTATTTGCCACCTATGCAATTCAGCTGGGATTGACATAGAGGGAGATATCCTCATTAAAGAGGACAAGCCCATCACTAAGAAAAAGATGGAGCAAGCAAGAGAGCCCATTCATGGAGCTCAAGAGGCGTATGAAGCTCATCACCATGAGATCCCGGAGATGCCTCAAATGCACTTTCCTCCACAAAACTATTGGGAGCAAATCAACACCTCCCTAGGAGAATTGAGTTCCAATATGGGACAACTAAGGGTGGAACATCAAGAGCACTCCATCATGCTTCATGAAATAAGAGAAGATCGAAAAACAATGAGGGAGGAGCAACAAAGACAAGGAAGAGACATAGAAGAGCTCAAGGACATCATTGGTTCCTCAAGAAGGAAACGCCACCATCACTAAGGTGGATTCATTCCTTGTTCTTATTTCTTCTGTTTTTCATTTTCTATGTTATGTGCTTATCTATGTTTGTGTCTTCATTACATGATCATTAGTAGTTAGTACTTATGTCTTAAAGTTATGAATTTCCTATGAATCCATCACCTCTCTTAAATGAAAAATGTTTTAATTCAAAAGAACAAGAAGTACATAAGTTTCGAATTTATCCTTGAACTTAGCTTAATTATATTGATGTGGTGACAATGCTTCTTGTTTTCTGAATGTATGCTTGAACAGTGCATATGTCTTTTGAAGTTGTTGTTTAAGAATGTTAAATATGTTGGCTCTTGAAAGAATGATGACTAGGAGACATGTTATTTGATAATCTAAAAAATCATAAAAATGATTCTTGAAGCAAGAAAAAGCAGCAAAGAACAAAGCTTGCAGAAAAAAAAAAGGGGCAAAAAAAATAGAAAAAAAAATAGAAAGAAAAAGCAAGCAGAAAAAGCCAAAAGCTCTTAAAACCAAGAGGCAAGAGCAAAAAGCCAATAACCCTTAAAACCAAAAGGCAAGGGTAAATAAAAAGAATTCCAAGGCTTTGAGCATCAGTGGATAGGAGGGCCTAAAGGAATAAAATCCTGGTCTAAGCGGCTAAACCAAGCTGTCCCTAACCATGTGCTTGTGGCGTGTAGGTGTCAAGTGAAAACTTGAGACTGAGCGGTTAAAGTCAAGGTCCAAAGCAAAAAAAAAAAGAGTGTGCTTAAGAACCCTGGACACCTCTAATTGGGGACTTTAGCAAAGCTGAGTCACAATCTGAAAAGGTTCACCCAATTATGTGTCTGTGGCATTTATGTATCCGGTGGTAATATTGGAAAACAAAGTGCTTAGGGCCACGGCCAAGACTCATAAAATAACTGTGTTCAAGAATCATCATACTCAACTAGGAGAGTCAATAACACTATCTGAACTCTGAGTTCCTATAGATGCCAATCATTCTGAACCTCAATGGATAAAGTGAGATGCCAAAACTATTCAAGAGGCAAAAAGCTATAAGTCCCGCTCATATGATTGAAGCTATGTTTCATTGATAGTTTGGAATTTATAGTATATTCTCTTTTTTTTATCCTATTTGATTTTCAGTTGCTTGGGGACAAGCAACAATTTAAGTTTGGTGTTGTGATGAGCGGATAATTTATACGCTTTTTGGCATTGTTTTTAGTATGTTTTTAGTAGGATCTAGTTACTTTTAGGGATGTTTTCATTAGTTTTTATGTTAAATTCATATTTCTAGACTTTACTATGAGTTTGTGTGTTTTTCTGTGATTTTAGGTATTTTCTGGCTAAAATTGAGGGACTTGAGCAAAAATCAGATTCAGAGGTTGAAGAAGGACTGCTGATGCTGTTGGATTCTGACCTCCCTGCACTCAAAGTGGATTTTCTGGAGCTACAAAACTCGAAATGGCGCGCTTCCAATTGCGTTGGAAAGTAGACATCCAGGGATTTCCAGCAATATATAATAGTCCATACTTTGGCCAAGAATAGATGACGCAAACTGGCGTTCAACGCCAGCTTTCTGCCCAAATCTGGCGTCCAGCGCCAGAAAAGGAGCCAAAACCAGAGTTGAACGCCCAAACTGGCACAAAAGCTGGCGTTCAACTCCAAGGAGGACCTCTACACGTGCAACACTCAAAGCTCAGCCCAAGCACACACCAAGTGGGCCCCGGAAGTGGATTTATGCATCAATTACTTACTTCTGTAAACCCTAGTAGCTAGTTTATTATAAATAGGATATTTTACTATTGTATTAGACATCTTTTGATCATCTTTTGATCTTTGGATCATCTTTTGATCTTTTGATCATCTTTGGACGCCTGGTTCTTAGATCAGAGGGGCTGGCCATTCGGCCATGCCTGGACCTTTCACTTATGTATTTTTAACGGTAGAGTTTCTGCACTCCATAGATTAAGGTGTGGAGCTCTGCTGTTCTTCAAAGATTAATGCAAAGTACTACTGTTTTCTATTCAATTCATCTTATTTCGCTTCTAAGATATTCATTCGCACTTCAACCTGAATGTGATGAACGTGACAATCATCATCATTCCCCATGAACGCGTGCCTGACAACCACTTCCGTTCTACATTAGATTGAATGAGTATCTCTTAGATCTCTTAATCGGAATCTTCGTGGTGTAAGCTAGAATGATGGCGGCATTCAAGAGAATCTGGAAAGTCTAAACCTTGTCTGTGGTATTCCGAGTAGGATTCAATGATTGAATGACTGTGACGAGCTTCAAACTCGCGATTGCCGGGCGTAGTGACAGACGCAAAAGGATAGTAAATCCTATTCCAGCATGATCGAGAACTGACAGATGAATAGTCGTGCTGTGACAGGGTGCGTTGACCATTTTCACTGAGAGGATAAGATGAAACCATTGACAAGGGTGATGCCTCCAGACGATTAGCCGTGCCGTGACAGGGCATTTGGATCATTTTCCCGAGAGAAGACCGAAAGTAGCCATTGACAATGGTGATGTATCACATAAAGCCAGCCATGGAAAGGAGTAAGACTGATTGGATGAAGATAGCAGGAAAGCAGAGGTTCAGAGGAACGAAAGCATCTCTATTCGCTTATCTGAAATTCTCACCAATAAATTACATAAGTATTTCTATCCTTTATTATTTATCTTTTAATTATCTAATCCAATCACATTTAACCCTACCTGACTGAGATTTGCAAGGTGACCATAGCTTGCTTCATACCAACAATCTCCGTGGGATTCGACCCTTACTCACGTAAAGTATTACTTGGACGACCCAGTGCACTTGCTGGTTAGTTGTGCGAAGTTGTGAACCATTGTATTGGCATCATGTTTTTGGCGCCATTACCAGGGAAAGAAAGAGCGATGAATTCTACATAATCAAAGTGTAATCACAATTTCTGTGCACCATGCCACTAGTGCTCTTTTTGTTCCTTTCCTTGCCGGTTGTTTGGGAGTAGCTTTCTCTTTACCCTTCTTGGTGGCCATCCTGAAAAAGGAAAAAAGAAAGTACCATGTAAAGCTAAGGGTTTGAGCAAGGAAGAGGATGGTACAAGTGATAATCAATGCATGGTAAAGAAGGATGTCGTTAACACATGGTCATGACTACATGTGAAAAGTTTATCAATGGAAATATAGCAAGTGCATGTTTTGGCAAGTAGATGCAAGATATTTTTTGGCATGCAGGCAAAGGCATGAGTAGTATAGATCAAGCATTAAATTCTCAATTTGATTATCAAGTCATTCAAATGAACCATCTATTTGTATTGAAAATTATATTCAATCAATAAAATATAAAAAGGAGTTTTGTGAAAAACTGGCATTAGTGTAGTAGAATAGAATAATTTAAAATAATGTGCAATGCCATACGGGCTTTTTCACAAACACATAGCATGCATGGTAAATATGTTATCGAAAGTATTAAATTAAACATGCAAGCAACCCTTTAAGAAGTAATATTAATTGTCAAACAATTCTAAATAATCCACAAGCAATTATAGAAGAAAATAATCACCCAATTTAATATCTAACACCAATCAAAAGAATGTAAAAATAAAAAGAAAAAGAAGAAGAAATCATAAATAAAAATAAAAATAATAATGGAAAAGTAAAAAGGGAAGAAAGAAAGAAAAGAACCTTGATAATCGATGTGAAAAATAAGGGAGGAGAAAGTAAAAAGTGAGAAAGAATAAAGAATAAAGAAGGGAGAAGAAAGAAATAAGTAGGGAAAAGAAAAGATTAGGATTGGGGAAGAAAAGATAAGATATCTGGCGCTGATCTGGATAAGCAGTGCGGTGCAGGCGATGCGGACGCGTGGATGTTCCACGCGTTCGCGTGGACGCTCCACGCGTTCGCATGGTTTGTGATAATTTCAGGTGACGCGTACGCATGGGTGACGCGCACGCGTGACCTGATTTTGTGCTATTGGCGTGAGTGCGGCCTCGCGTACGCACAACTCTCTGTATTATATGCACATTGCCAAAATTTTGGGTGACGCGTGCACGTGAGTGATGCGCACACGTGAATGGCCTAATTTTGAAAAATGACACGTACGCGTGGGTGACGCGTTCGCGTGATAGGGCTTGTGCTTCTAGCATCATTCCAGCCCCACTCCATCATAACTCTCTGCCATACACCCATTTACGTCGATTTTGCAGAGTCACGCGTGCGCGTGGGTGATGCGCATGCGTGGAAGGCTATTTTTTGCAAGTGATGCGGACGTGTCAGGGACGAGTAAGCGTGGGCGTGTTTTGTGCCTAAGGCACGCCTTCAGCCACTCTCTGCTTCTTTTCTTCTTGTTTCGAAAGCACTTATGACGCGAACGCGTCAACGACGCTTGCGCGTCGCGTGCTTGCTTTTTTTTTTATATGTGGAATGCAAATGCAAATGCAGGCTATATGCAGAGATTATGAGAAGAGTCATTAACAAAAAAAAAAATAAAGTAGAATAAAATAAATAAAACTAAGACTGAAAGGGAACGATCATACCATGGTGGGTTGTCTCCTACCTAGCACTTTTAGTTATAGTCCTTAAGTTGGACATTCGGTGAGCTCCTTGTCATGGTGGCTTGTGCTTGAACTCATCCTGAAACTTCCACCAATGCTTGGACTTCCAATAATCTTCATCATTCTCAAGTGAATTTGCCAAGCCTTGAGGGAGTTCCTCACAAGCTTTGAGCTCCCAAAGTTGATCCTCATATATTCTCAGATCCCAAATCTTGTTTCTACACCCGTCTTCAAGTGGATCATGATGATTCCATCCGGGTGATTCAGCCTTAGAATTCTCATTTAGGCACCCAAACATCTTCCTAGGCTCATTCAATCGAGCTCTACACCAATCCTTGCACTTCAACTTGGAGCGTGCAACCATTTTGAACCTTGCCTGACAACTCCTACCACTAACCATCTCCCTCTTACTCTTAAAGCCACAAAGAGCTCTAAGTTGACCATCCGTCTCAAGCAAACCATATTCAAGTGGGAAAGTAAAAGTTAAGGATAAGGATTTTACCCACTTGAATGTTGTATTGGATGGTAATGGCTTTGGGGGAGGTGTTTCCAATTGTCTTGTAAGCTCCACTCCCTTGTGCTCTTCTTTGAATTCTTCCACCTCCTTGCAAGCCTCTTCAACTTCAACCGTTTTCTCTTGGTAGCTTTCTTCCAATTCAATCTCTTCTGCATTACCTACCAAGAGCATGGGAGGCTGTGCTTCTTCTTCTTTAATCTCCTTCTCTTGATCAACCTCTTCAGAGTCTTCAACCAGGATATGCCTTGAAGGTTGTACACCCTCCTCAACATCAACATTAAGCATCTTGGAAGGAGGCTCTATAACTGGACTTTTCCATGGAGGTTCAGCATCTCTGATGTGTATTTTTGGAAAAATGAATTCCAAACACACAATCTAACCGGCAAGTGCACCGGGTCGCATCAAGTAATAAAACTCACGGGAGTGAGGTCGATCCCACAGGGATTGAAGGATTGAGCAATTTTAGTTTAGTGGTTGATTTAGTCAAGCAAATCAAGATTTGGTTGAGTGATTTGTAATTTGCAGAAACTAAATTGCATGAAAAGTAAAAGGGAAGAGGGGAAATTGCAGTAAAGGAAAGAGCAGGAAAGTAAATGTGCTGAATCTTAAAGAATAAGAAATTAAATGGCAGAAACTTATAACGCAAGAAATGTAAATTACAGATTCTTAGAGTGCAAGAAATGTAAATGGCTTGAATTATAAAGGGAATTGGGAGTGTGATTTGCAGAAATTAAACAAGGAACATTAAAATTCAACAAACAGAAATGTAAAAGATGGATTCAATTAAATCGGATCGTAAATGAAAATGAAAATAAGCTTGGTGTAGCAACGAAACAAGGAAATTGAAATTGAAAGATGTAGATCTCAGGACTCAAGAGACTAGATAACCAAGTCTAGATCTCAATGCCTTCCTAGATCCAAATTGAGAATTCAATTGCAAGAAAAGTAAAGATCCAGCAGTAGAAGAAAAGAGGTGAAATCGCAACTTCTCAATGATGCAGTAAATCAAAACAGAAAGAGATCTCAAGGTGAGATTGAGACAGAATTTCCTCAATTCTTCAACCCAAGATTCAAGACAAGTGTAAATGAAATTGAAAACAAGAAAACTAAGAGGAAGAGAATTCAATTCTCCTTCCCCAAGACTCAGAATCTCAAAATAAATTCTCACCAAAAGCTCTCCCAAAATCACTTAGTAAAAACTAAAACGGAAAAGCTCCCTAAAAACTTAAATTCTAAGCTATTTATACACTCTCTTCAAATGATCTTCAAGCCTTAAATTGGGCCTTTGCTCTTGATGGAATTGGGTTGACAAAAGCCTCTGTTGATTGCTCTTGGAGTTGGAGAGAAACCCATTTGTGAACTGGGCCATGAACCAGAAAAGCTTGAGTAAAAGTTTGAGGTCAAACTTTTACTCAAACTTTTCATATCAGCTAGCCTTCCTTGCTGCCATCCACGTTTGAGCCAAAGTTTGAGGTCAAACTTTGAGCCAAACGTGGATCCCTCTTGCATGCCTCTTGGGGTACTACTTTACCCTCTTGTCAAGTTGCCAATTTTATGTCCACTATAGACTATTATATATGGTTGGAAAGCTCTGAATGTCAGCTTTCTAACCCAATTGGAATCACCTCAATTGGACATCTACAACTCAAGTTATTCTTGTTGGAAGTATACCCCTTCATGTTGTTGCGGCGCCAATGTTTGCCTAAAAGCTTGAGGTCAAATGTTGGCGCAAGCTTTTGCTCTCCTAGGTGTTTTGTTGTGGCGCCAACGTTTGCTTAAAAGCTTGAGGTCAAACGTTGGTGCAAGCTTTTGCTCTCCTGGGTGTTTTGTTGTGGCGCCAACGTTTGCCTAAAAGCTTGAGGGCAAACGTTGGCGCAAGCTTTTGCTCCTCCAGGGTGAATTCAATTCTTCCAAAAGTTTGAGCTAAAGTTTGAGGCAAGCTTTTGCTCAAGCTTTTTGTTCTCTCCTGCTCCTTACCATTTCTTCTTTCTTCAACCTTCTTCAAAGCTCTTTTCACCTATCATTAATCAACCAAGCACATCAAAGCTATGCTCAAAATCATGAAATTGTTATTCTTTCATAATATATGACAATTATAGCACAAAATCTCATGAAATTGCATTAATTTATCCATGGTTGATTAAATCAAAGGAAACATGAAATTCTACCCAATTGACTTGCTTATGGCTCAAGAAAGTGCATAAAATCAATTGAAAACAAAAGAAAAAGACTAGTGAAACTAGGCTAAGATGACTTGTCATCAATCTCCGAAGTCTGCAACCGCTTCTTCCCCTTCAATAATTGCTGCTTTGTCCAGTTGTTTTAGTATAAAATCGTACTCCTTCTTGATGATTTCCTTTCCATGACAACTTCCTTCAACTACTCCTTCATCTGCAAGGGTCTCTCCTACCTCCGCTTTTTGGGCCTCCTCTTGCTCTAAGACAAAATTAGACTCCTTCTTGATGTCTTCCTTCACTAATTCTTCAACCACTCCCTCGACTTCAAGGGTCTCCACTACCTTCATCTGTAGGGCCTCCTCTAGCTTCTTATGAAGTATGGATTCGCGAAGATGATTTCTTCTTTCTTGTTCCATATCAATAGCATAATCGGGATCATCTTGCTCTTGGATTGATGGATGTGAGTGCCCTTCCATGGAGGGTGGTGATGGAATGGAAAGATCATTATGTGGTTGAAAAGGAAATGCACTAGAGCTTGAGGGTTGAATATTGGAGGTAGAGGGTTGGTTCATGCGGGATATAAGATTTTTGAGTGTAGAGGTGAGACCAATGATGTTAGAGATGAGTGTGTTGTTATCTAATGGAGTTTGGAGTGGATAGGAGGGTTCATTTGTTGGGAGAGAGGGCTCATAATACGGAGGTGGTTCTGGGTGTGGTTCATATGGTGGTTGGTGGGTGGTGGGTGGATAAGGATTAGGGTCATATGGAGGTGAATGGTGGAAATTGGCTTGTGAGTATGGTGGTTCAGAGTTATGTTAAGGAGGGGGTTCATAAGCATATGGCGGGGCTTGTTGGTAGACAAGGGGGTCCGCCATATTCATCATCTTGGTATGCACCCTGGAATGGCTCTTGACCATAGTAATTTGGTGGAGGTGGTCCACCATAACTATTGTCTTGGTATGTATCACATAATGGTTGTTGATTATAGCGCATTAGGGGGTTGTTGCCAAGAGGGTTGATCAAATCCTTGTGGCTCCTCCTATCTTTGATTCTTCCAACCTTGATGCCTATTTTCATTATAGTTTCCATTCCTTACAACAACATTGGAACCAAACTTCAAACCAGAGGGGTGAGAATTCATAGTAGTCAGGAAAATAAAAATTAATAAAAATTAAAGAAAATAAACTCTTAAAACTAGAAACACTAACAAAGAAACGAAAAAGCAAAAATAAAAACAAATAAACAAGCAAAAAGCAAATATTTACAATAACCAATAATAAGGCACACGTTTGCAATTCCCCGGCAACGGCGCCATTTTGACGATTAGATTTCTGCCAGTAAAGAAATTCATAAAAATAATCACGTTGTAAGTATAGTTTCTGAACCAACAGAGAATCCTTTCGTACAAAAATTTTGGTTGTCACTTAAGCAAACCCAATAAAATTTATAACCAAAGTATTTAAACCTCGGGTCGTCTCTCAAGGAATTGCAGGGAAGTATGATTTATTATTGGTTATGGAAAAGTATATTTTTGGGTTTTTTAAATAAGGAACAAGAAAATTGAATGGCGAGAAAGTAAATTAATAACTAGAAAAACTCTTGGCAAGGTATGAGAACTGGAAATCCCATCCTAGTTATCCTTATCAGGTGTGATGAGAATTGTTTATTGCTCCCACTTAGTTAACCCTTACTAAATAAAGGAAAGTCAAGTGGACTAATCAACTTGATTCCTCAAGTCCTAGTCAACTCCTATGGAAAGACTAGCTTTAGAGGGATCCAAATCAATCAGCAAATTCCAATTTTCAATCAACAGCTGAGTTTGACAACTCAAGTGTCACCAATTACTCAACCAAAGCCAAAAGGGAAAAAAATCCAAATTATTTATATCATAAATAGAAGAAAGCAATCATAAATCTGAAATACCTCAAATTATATTAAATAGAAAATCAAATTAAACATAGGAATCCATAAACCAAATTGGCAACATCAAGTAATCAACTAAAGTAATAGAATAAATAAAAGTAGAAGAGAACATAAAGTAAAGGAACATTGAACCTGGAATGAAGAAATAACCATAAGCTAAGAGAAATCCTAATTCTAAAACCTAAGAGAGAGGAGAGAGTCTCTCTTTCTAAATACTACATCTAAAACCTAAAATTATGAATTATGAATGTTGTATGAATAGATTGATTCCCCCACTTTATAGCCTCTAATCTGTGTTTTCTGGGCCAAAAACCGGGTCAAAAATAGCCCAGAAATCGCCCCCAGCATTTTCTGTTATTTCTGCAGATCGCGCATGTCACGCGTACGCGTCAGTCACGCGTACGCGTCGCTGGTTGTTTTGGCGTGTCACGCGTTCACGTCAAGCACGCGCACGCGTCATCTTGCAGATTCTAATCCACGCGTACGCATCAGGCACGCGCATGCGTCGCTGCAAATTTCTTCATATCGCGCGTACGCGTGAGCCATGCGTGTGCGTCGATGCTCACTGGTCATCTCCTTAGTTTCTTGTGTTCCTTCCATTTTTGCAAGCTTCCTCTCCATCTTCTAAGCCATTCCTGCCCTATAAAGCCTGAAACACTTAACACACGGATCACGACATCGAATGGTATAGAGGAGAATTAAAATACACAAATTAAAGATCTCTAGGAAGCAAGTTTTCAACCATAGAACATAAGTTGGAAGGAATTGTAAAATCATGCAATTAGTATGAATAAGTGGGTAAATACTTGATGAAACCACTCAATTAAATACAAGATAAACCATAAAATAGTGGTTTATTATTAATCCGGAAAATAAACATCTCTGAAGCCTTAACTGTTTTACTCATATATTTCACAACCTGTTTACTGCTTGCTTTCTGATATTCTGAATTTACTGTTAATGCTTTTGAACTCTCAAAACACCATTTTCTGTTTGTCTAACTAAGTAAATCACGCAATCATTGTTGCTTAGTCCATCAATCCTTGTGGGATCAACCCTCATTCACTTCAGGTACTACTTGATATGACCGGGTGCACTTGCCGGTTAGTTTGTGGGTTATAAAGTCCGCACCAAGTTTTTGGCGCTGTTGCCGAAGATTGACTGTGATTGACAACTGTTAGTTGTGCTTAGATTAGGCGTTTAGCTTTAACTTTTATTTAATTTTGCTCTATAATTTTTGAAAATTTGCACTACTATTTTTTCTTAATTTCTGAAATTAAGTTTGGTGTTACCTAGTGAGTTTTATTTTAATTGTCTTGTTCATTTTTTTTATATATTTCGAAATTTCTAGCCTTATTTTTTTATAATTTTCAAAAATTTCTTGGTTTAATTTTTTAGTGTTTTATTTTATTTCTTTACACAGGTTACTTCATTGAGAATTCTCTACACTCTGACGTAGAGAATCCCACCTTTCTTGTTTTCTGTCTATTTATGAGTAGGAACATAGACAAGGAACCTATTACAGATTTTGATCCTGAACCTAAAAAGACTTTGAGGCGGCGCTTGCAACAAGCTAAACTTTATAAGGCTAGTGAAAATCTGACAGAGACCTTTGAACGGGAAGCTGCAGAGTCTACCATGGATCATAATCGTGATGTTAATGCTAATGTGGCAAATCTGAATGAGAATGAACAACCTAGAAGAGTACTTGGCTCATATACTACCTTCAATGCAGATCTCTATGGGAAAGCATTGTGGTGACTCCTATAGCTACAAACAATTTTGAACTGAAGCCTCAGCTAGTCACTCTTGTGCAATAAAATTGTCAGTATCACGGACTTCCGCAAGAAGATCCAAATCAGTTTATTTCTAATTTTCTGCAGATTTGTGATACTGTGAAAACGAATGGAGTGAATCCTCAGGCTTACAAATTCATGCTCTTTCTATTTGCTGTGAGGGATAGAGCAAAGCTATGGCTAGATTCTCAACCCAAGGAAAGCTTGGACACTTGGGATAAGGTAGTCACTGGATTTTTGTCTAAATTCTTCCCACCACAGAAGCTGACCAAGCTAAGGGGTGGAGGTCTAGACCTTCAGGTAGAGAGATGGTGAGACCCTCTATGATGCCTGGGAGAGGTACAAGCTGCTGACCAGGCAATGCCCTCCTGACATGTTTTCTAAATGGACTCAGCTGGAGATCTTTTATGAGGGCTTATGTGAAATATCCAAAATGTGTTTAGATAATTCTGTAGGTGGTTCATTGCACATAAAAAAGACGCCTGAGGAGACTACTGAGCTTATTGAATTGGTTGCTAACAACCAATATCTCTACTCATCTAACAGGAATCTTGTGAACTCTGGGACTCCTCAGAAGAAAGGCGTTTTAGAAGTAGAGGCTTTGGTTGCTCTTCTTGCTCAGAAAGTTATGTCTCAGCAGATTAATATGATTACTCAACAATTGAGTGGGATGCAGATTTCAGCTGTTAATTCTCAAAATGCCCCTCAAGAGGCTCCTTATAACATGACCGATAGCTTTATGCAAGGTGAGAATTATGATAATGCTCAATTTCCTTCTAAATAGGTCAACTACATGGGGAATTCTCCTAGAAACCCCAATAATGATCCATATGCTAAGACCTATAATCAGGGGTGGAGAAATCACCCAAATTTGGGGTGGAGAGAGCAACCTTAGAGACCACAGAATTTCAACAATAATTCTCAGGGCGGTTTTCAGCAGAATAATTATAATAACTGCCAGTTTCAATCTCATCAACAACAACCACCTCAGCAGGAAAATTCTCAACCCTAGAAGAACACTGATTTGGAAGCACTACTGGCTAGTTTTATGCAAGAGACTAGAGCTTCACTCAGAAACTTGGAGGTGCAAGTAGGCCAGTTGAGTGATGAGCGGATAATTTATACGCTTTTTGGCATTGTTTTTAATATGTTTTTAGTATATTTTAATTAGTTTTTATTATATTTTTATTAGTTTTTATTTAAAATTCACTTTTCTGGACTTTACTATGAGTTTGTGTGTTTTTTTGTGATTTCAGGTATTTTCTGGCTGAAATTGAGGGACCTGAGCAAAAATCTGATTCAGAGGCTGAAAAAGGACTGCAGATGCTGTTGGATTCTGACCTCCCTACACTCAAAGTGGATTTTCTGGAGCTACAGAAGCCCAATTGGCGCGCTCTCAATTGCGTTGGAAAGTAGACATCCTGGACTTTCCAGAAATATATAATAGTTTATACTTTGCCCGAGATTTGATGGCCCAAACAGGCGTTCCAAGTCAGCTCAAGAATTCTGGTGTTTAACGCCGGAACTGGCATAAAAACTGGAGTTAAACACCCAAACTGGCACAAAAGCTGGCGTTTAACTCCAAGAAAAGTCTCTACACAAGAAAGCTTCAATGCTCAGCCCAAGTGAGCCCCGGAAGTGGATTTTTACACTAAACACCCTAGCTTACTCATTTTATGTAACCCTAGGTCACCAGTTTACTATAAAAACTACTTTTAGTGATTCATCTTGTACCTCATGACACTTTACACGTTTCCTATTGTATTCTCTACGGCATGAGTCTCTAAACCCCATTGTTGGGGGTGAGGAGCTCTGCTGTTCTTCATGAATTAATGCAATTACTACTGTTTTCCATTCTATCACGCTTGCTTCTATTCTAAGATATTCATTCGCACTTCAACCTGATGAATGTGATGATCCGTGACAATCATCATCATTCTCACCTATGAACACGTGCCTGACAACCACCTCCGTTCTACATGCAATCAAGCTTGAATGTGTATCTCTTGGGTTTCTAATCTAAGATTGGAACCTTCATGGTATAGGCTAGAATTATTGGCAGCCATTCCTGACATCCGGAACGTCTAAACCTTGTCTGTGGTATTCTGAGTAGGATCTGGGAAGGGATGACTGTGACGAACTTCAAACTCGCGATTGTTGGGCGTAGTGACAGATGCAAAAGGATCAATGGATCCTATTCCGACATGATCGAGAATCGACAGATGATTAGCCGTGCAGTGACAGTGCATTTGGAACATTTTCACTGAGAGGACAGAAAGTAGCCATTGACAACGGTGATGCCCAACATAAAGCTTGCCATGGAAGGAGCCTTGCGTGCATGAAGAAGAAGATAGTAGGAAAGTAGAGATTCAGAGGACAAAGCATCTCCAAAGCCTCAACCTGTTCTTCATTACTGCATAACAAGTATTTATTTCATGTTCTTTTACTTTTTACAATCAAATATGAGAATTATTGATATCCTGACTAAGAGTTACAAGATAACCATAGCTTGCTTCAAGCCGACAATCTCCGTGGGATCGACCCTTATTCACGTAAGGTATTACTTGGACGACCCAGTGCACTTGCTGGTTAGTTGTGCGGAGTTACAAAAGTGTGATTGTAATTTCGTGCACCATTGAGCAAGCAAGTAGCTGAGAGGCCTCCAAATACACTTCCTGGTGATACAGTGGTAAACCCAAGAGAAGATTGCAAGTCCATTCAATTGAAAAATGGTAAAGTAGCTGGTTCTGAGACTAAGGTCAATGAGGAGCTAGTTGGAAAAGAAGCTCCAGAGGAGAAGAAAGAAGAGGTGAAGCACGTCCCTCCTAGGCGTGTAGATAATCCATTTCCAGTCTCTCTTGTCACTCATTCTACATTGCCTAAGGCTCCTGAGTACAAGCCTAAAATGCCATATTCTCAAAGACTTCAAAAGGCTTCCAAAGACAAGCAATTTTCTAGATTTTTAGAAGTCTTCAAGAAGCTTCAAATTAACATTTCTTTTGCTAAGGCTCTTGAGCAAATGCCTCTCTATGCTAAATTTATGAAAGAACTATTGACTAACAAGAGAAATTGGAAAGAAAATGAGACAGTGGTATTAACTAAGGAATGCAGTGCTATTATTCAACATAACCTTCCTGAGAAATTGCAGGATCCAGGAGGCTTTGTAATTCCTTGCTCTATTGGAGATGTCACTATTCAGAGAGATTTATGTGATCTTGGAGCTAGCATCAACCTCATGCCATTTTTAGTGATGAAAAAGCTCCAAATTGAGGAGGTAAAACCCACTCGTATTTCTCTTCAACTTGCTGATCTTTCTATTAAAATTCTTATGGGGGTTGTTGAAGATTTACTTGGGAAAGTGGGGCCATTTATTTTTTCTACTGATTTTGTCATATTGGATATGGAAGAGGATAAAAAGTCCTCTATTATTCTTAGAAGATCCTTTTTAGCTACAGGTAGAGCTCTGATTGATGTGCAAAAGGGTGAATTAACCCTGAGGGTCAATGAAGAACATGTGGTCCTTAATGTGTTTGAAGCTATTAAACACCCTAATGATTTTGAGGGGTGTATGAGAGTTGATGTTGTTGAACCACTTGTTCAAGAGGTACTAGAAGCTGAGGTACTTGATGATATTCTGGATCGTCTCTTTGAGTATGAATTACTTGAGATTGATGATTCACCACCTCAAAAGGACATGGTGAGCACGCCTAAGGTAGAGGGAGAAGTCCCCAGGCTTGAGCTAAAGCCCTTGTCTCCTTCTTTGAAATATGTGTTCCTAGGTGAAAATGATTCATATCCAGTAATTATTAATTCTTCCTTAAAGCCTGATGAAGAAGAGGCATTGATTACAGTGCTCAAGAGTCATAAAACAGCTCTTGGGTGGACCATTGGTGATTTAAAGGGAATTAGTCTAACCAAGTGTATGCACAAGATCCTTCTTGAAGATGATGCTAAACCGGTTGTGCAACCACAAAGGAGACTCAATCCAACTATGAAAGAGGTGGTCCAAAAAGAGGTAATGAAACTATGGGAAACCGGTATTATATACCCTATTTTTGACAGCCCTTGGGTGAGTCTTGTGCAGGTAGTTTCCAAGAAAGGTGGGATGACAATGATCAAGAATGAAAAGAATGAGCTAATTTCTACAAGAACTGTCACAGGATGGCGAATGTGTATAGATTACAGGAGGCTCAACACTTCTCCCTGCCTTTCAATGATCAGATGCTTGAGAGGTTAGCTGGTCATGCTTTTTATTATTTTCTAGATGGATATTCCGGATATAACACTACAAGAAAAAGCAACATTAGTAACAAAAAAATTTGTTACAAAAAATCGGAATTTTGAAACAAAAGAATTTTGTAACAAAAAAAGGGGCCGTTGCAGTATGTCCCGTTACAAAAAGTTTTTGTAACAAAAAATGGAACTGTTACAATTCAAAGTAATATTTTGTAACAAATTTTTTTTAATACAAAAACCAAAATTTGTTACAAAAGTGGTAACACTTTTTTACTTTTAAAATATTTTTCGTAACAATTTAGATTTTTGTGTCATAATATTTTGTTACAAAATACTACTTACTTTTGTAACATTTTTTATTCTTAGTTACAAAAATAGAAAGTTGATTTTAAAATATTTAAGTAAATAATTGATATATCAATTAATTTTCTAATCCCACTAACTCAACATTTATATAATATATAATAATATAGATAATTAAAATATCTTACATGTCATTAAGATTCTTTTACAATAAAATAATTTCTACAAATTCAACTAAACACAACTTTTTCCTAACATAAAATTGTATCATATCGAATTTATAATTCTTGACTCTTCTAGCATATTTTAGTCAATATAAAGTCTAGTATGTTGGCATTAATTTTGTACCCCTACAAATATAAACAATGAAAACAAAAATTAAAAAATAACACATAAAAGAAAGACGTTCAATACGTGCAATCAATGGGAGAAAATTATACTACTCAACTTGATCCACATCCACTAGATACCACCATTGATATTTTTTCAAACATAGATAGAATTTAAACTACAATTTCACATATTGGAAAACCAAATGCAACAGCTTATTTTCTTGCTCCTAATCACCTAATCTACTCCCTATTTTTTTAATGGTTTCTAACATTAACTCAGCTGGAAAAAGAAAGGGGGCCAAGTTTTCTCATCTCATAAGAGGCCTTTCACAAAGAACCAACAAGGATTTGTGCTAATCAACATCTCAGTACAAATAGAAGAAGAAAATATAACAATGACAACCAACATAGAAAGTAGATCCAGCCTTGTACACAAGTTTATGGTCATTGAGAAAAGCAAACAAAACATATAACAAATTAATGTCTTAAGAAAAATGTGAAACATTAAAACAAGAACAAAAAAAATGTGAAACAATAGTAGTTACACTCCATAGCCATAATCAGAATCAATAAATCATGACACAGAAAATTAGTCCAGCCATTACAGAACTATTTATATACTCTTAAAGTTGCTATTCTACTTCAGAAAATCAGGTTCTCAAGACAGTTTAATCTCTTAAATCCCAATCCTTCAATAATCACCAAATCCAATTTCAACCAGTCACAAGTCAATTTCATAGCCATTCCGATTTATCAACTAACTAAAATCAACAAGCACTTATTCTCAATAATCATAATACAACCACAACTCAACCAATTCAGCATAATAAAATTAGAGTTTTCAACAATTCTATCAAAATCAAAGAAAACAATACCAATTACAGCTTAAAACACTCACAACAGCAAAATCCAATGACATTCACAGCCAAAACCTGAATTCAATAATTTAATTGAAACACTAAAGCATCATCAAACTTAATCCAAATTTCACAACCTCAATTCATCATATTTATGAATTATTTTCATTTACTCACTAAACCTCATTGGTATTCATAAGCTAAAAAATGGTTAACTTCAAATAAAATCCCCTAACTCAGAGTGTCGAAACTCACGAAAATCGCCAAATACAGTAGCTCTGTTAGCAGTTCCAAGACTCATTTTGTTTCCTGGGCAGCAACCAAAGTGGTTCTGGGCAGCTCCAATATTGGTTCCTAGTGGCAAAGGGCTCCAGTAACTACAAAACCTAAAGCAGAGGCTGAACAGAGCAGCACAGTGTAGTATAGAGTAAGAGCAGTAGTAGTTTCTTCTATCAATAGCTCCTTTTCCGACAAGCTTCAACGGTCGTAGTGGCGGCAGCATCAACGACGAGATTGGAAGCAGCAGCAATGACTGGGCACACAACAGTGACGAGAACTCCTCCTCTTCCTTGCCTTCTGATAATTTCCCCCCTTTCATGCCTGCGACGGTGATGGCGACGAGCCCTGGCAGCAGCGACGGGTCAGTGGCGCTCCTTGGACGACGACGGGTGCGACGGGATGTGAACGGCCTCCCTATCCTTGCGGACGCTCTCTCTTCGCGTGAACTTTCCCCTCTGGGGACTTGGCAGCTGGAACGCTTCCTCTCTTCCAACTCGGCGACGACGGTGGCGTGGTGGTGCGATGGTGATGTATGGTAGCGGCGGCGTGACCAGCTTTCTCCTCTCTATGTCTATGAGTGTGGGTGAGTTGTATTGTGTGTATGTGTGTGTTTTCCGTGAGAGATAATGGCTGTGAGGCTGAGTGAGAGTGAGGAGGGTTACGGCACTGAATCAAGTATTAAGGGTGAGTGTTACGCTGAAGGGGATGAAATAGGGGTGGGGATGCGGCTGTGTGTTTCAGAGGCTGGGTTAAGGGTTTCAGGGTTAGGGTTTCTGATTTCCAATTTGGGAATTTAGGATTAGAAATTAGAATTTTATAAAAAAATATGGATAGATATGAATAGATATTTTAATAAATTGGAAGGTAGAATAATTTTAAATCAAATATACTCCATTAAAAATATTTAATAACATTATTTATCAACATATTGCTAAGTTCAATTAATTATTTCTAATTTATATTGTAAAATGAACATATTAATCACATTTTATAAAATATAGTTTAAACTCAAAATATTAATTATTCAAATTAAATGATATAACTTTTCATTATTTTTCTATCACCGAAACTATAATTTCAATTTATAAAATAACTAATTATAATAAAAATTGTACATAAATATTAACTAACTTAAACTTAAAGTATTTATAAAAATTAATCTAATCATTTCTAATAAATTAATTCCTAAGAGTTCAAATTAATAACATAATTCATTCAAAATGGAATTTATTTAAATTAAATTATACAATTCTTTTTATTTTTCAATTATCAAAATTATAATTTCAATTATACCAAATATCTAATAAAAATTATATAAAAATTCTAATTAATCTAAACTTTAATTATCATGAAATTATATTTAATTGCCATTAGTAAAAGAATTTTCTTAAAATAAAATTATCAACAAAAATCACAAATAACTAATTATTTGATTTTAAAAAACTAGGGTTGTTATATTTTTTTAATTTAAATTATAAAATAAATATATAAAATATACTTATATTTTATGACAAATAATTAACTTGTTACAAACAATACTAAATTTTGTGACAAATTAATTTTTTGTTACAAAACAATTGGAGTTTTTGAAACAAAAAAAAAATTGTTACAAAATATTTCGAATTTTTGCAACTTCTTTTTTTTTGTTACAAAATATTGCATCTCGTTACAAAACTAACATAATTTGTAACAAAATAAAATAAGTTGTTATAAAATATTATCATGTTTTGTAACAATCACTAATTATTATTACAAAAAATTATTTTTTTGTAACAATTTTAAATTTGATACAAATTTTTTGTTACAAGTGTTCCATTTTCTTGTAGTGTAACCAAATTGCAATGGACCCTCAAGATCAAGAGAAGACGGCATTCACATGTCCTTTTGGAGTATTTGCTTACCGGAGAATGCCATTTGGACTCTGTAATGCCCTAGCAACTTTTCAGAGGTGTATGCTTTCAATTTTTTCTGATATGGTTAAAAAGTTTATTGAGGCATTTATGGATGATTTTTCTGTCTTTGGTAATTCTTTTGAATCCTGCCTTAAGCATTTATCTCTGGTCTTGAAACGGTGTCAAGAATCAAACCTTGTTTTAAATTGGGAGAAATGTCATTTTATGGTTACAGAAGGTATTGTTCTTGGACACCGAATTTCATGCAAGGGAATCGAGCTTGATAGAGCCAAGGTGGAGGTAATTGGAAAATTACCACCACCAAATAATGTTAAGGCAGTCAGGAGTTTCTTGGGTCATGCAGGATTTTATAGAAGATTTATAAAGAATTTTTCTAAAATTGCTAAACCATTGAGCAACCTACTGGTTGCTGATGTTCCTTTTGTATTCGATACTGAATGTCTGCATGCTTTTGAAACTCTGAAAGCAAACCTTACCTCTGCTCTCATCATAGCTCTCCCTGACTGGGATTTTCTATTTGAATTAATGTGTGATGCTAGTGATTATGCTATAGGAGCTGTTTTAGGACAGAGGCAAGGCAAGCTTATGGACGTCATTTACTATGCTAGTCGTGTATTAAATGATGCTCAAAAGAATTACACAATTACAAAAAAAGAATTATTAGCTATTGTGTATGCTGTTGATAAGTTTAGGTCCTATTTAATTAGTTCTAAGGTTACTGTTTATACTGATCATGCTGTTTTAAAGTACCTTCTAACCAAATAGGACTCTAAACCAAGATTGATCAGATGGGTGCTACTCTTTCAGGAGTCTGATATTGAGATCAAGGATAGAAAGGGGTCAAAAAATCAAGTGGCTGACCACCTTTCCAGAATTGAACCTGAAGAAGGAGTGCAACCACCCATAACTGTGACTGAGACATTCCCGGATGAGCAAATTTTTGTCATTCAGCAGGCTCCATGGTTTGCAGACATTGCAAATTACAAAGCCATGAAGTTCATCCCAAAAGAGTACAGTAAACAACAAGTGAAAAAACTCCTGACTGATGCAAAGTACTACTTTTGGGAGGAACAATATCTTTTTAGAAGATGCTCAGATGGTATAATCCAGAGGTGTGTCTCAGATGAGGAAATACAGCAGATTCTTTGGCACTGTCATAGCTCTTATTATGGAGGCCACTTTGGTGGTAAAATGACAGCTACTAAGGTCCTTCAGAGCGATTTTTACTGGCCAACTCTCTTCCGGGACTCAAGAGCATTTGTGAAGAACTGTGACAGATCTGAAAGAGCTGAGAACCTCCCTGCCAACCATGAAATGCCACAGCAGGGTATTCTTGAGATTGAATTGTTTGATGTGTGGGGTATTGACTTTATGGGACCTTTTCCACCTTCATACTCCAACACTTATATGTTGGTGGCAGTTGATTATGTATCCAAGTGTGTGAAAGCTGTGGCTCTGCCCACTAATGATGCCAAAATAGTGATGAGCTTTCTTCAGAGATATATTTTCAGCCGGTTTGGTATCCCAAGGACACTCATTAGTGATGGTGGAAGTCACTTCTGTAACAGATAGCTGGACTCACTTCTGCAGAGATATGGAGTCCGTCATAAAGTGGCAACCCCTTATCATCCTCAGACGAGTAGACAGGTTAAGGTTTCTAACAGAGAACTCAAGAAGATTCTAGAGAAGACCATCAGTATCTCAAGGAAGGACTGGTCTAGGAAGCTTGATGATGCTCTCTGGGCATACCGGACAGCATTTAAGACTCCTATTGGTATGTCCCCTTATCAGTTGGTCTATGGTAAAGCCTGTCACTTGCCAGTTGAGCTGGAGCATAGAGCTTACTGGGCAATCAAGTTTCTGAACTTTGATGCTCAAGCTATAGGAATAAAGAGGATGCTTCAGTTGAATGAGCTTGATGAATTCAGATATTCGGCCTATGAGAATGCCAAGCTTTATAAGGAGAGAACTAAGATATGGCATGATAAGAAGATTGCCATCAGAGTCATTGAGTCAGGTCAAAGAGTGCTTCTGTTCAATTCAAGGCTCAAACTCTTTCGCGGGAAGCTGAAATCCCGGTGGTCAGGACCATTTGTGGTAACCAGAGCATCACCGTATGGTCATGTGGAGATTCATGAAGAGAATTCTGATAGAAGGTTTACAGTTAATGGCCAGCGGTTGAAGCACTATCTTGGAGGCAAGATTGATCGCCAAAGGTCCACTCATCTGCTGAACTAGTAGAACTGACCGTCAAGCTAGTGACGTTAAAGAAGCGCTTGTCGGGGAGGCAACCCGATGTTTTTGTATCCTTTAGCTTGATTTCTTTTACTTTTATTTTGTTATTTGTTTGGTTTTATTTGAGTTTCTACTATTTTTTCTTTGTTTTACGTATGTTTGGATCATGTAGAGTAATTAGAACAGAAACAGGTACCTGAAGACAGAGTTTCGGACACTCTGGAGAAGCTAGGTTCAGACTGGGTGGCACCTAACTTCAAAACCTCAAGTTAGGCACCACATTCATGCCAAATTTAAAGATGCTTACTGGAGGGGTGGCGCCTAACTTCACCACTTGAAGTTAGGCGCAAATGCTGCGTACAAGTTTGGTGTTACTCTCGGGAAGGGTGGCGCCTAACTTGGCTCCATCAAGTTAGGCGCCACACCAAGCCATAGAATCATATTACATACTGGAGGTGTGAAGTTAGGCGTAAGGTTCACAAAGTTAGGCGCCGTGTGGTGTACAAGCATGAAGCTAGGCGCCAAGGTTGAGATGCCAAGGGAAGCTAGGCGCCACATGCTTCAAGTTAAGTGCCCGGTTGGAGGTTGCACTCAAGTTATGCCCCATACCATTGCCCCCACTATTACCTAACCAAATCACCAAATTTTGCACCAAATCCCTTCCAATCAATTCCAAGATACCTCCTCCTAACTCTACTTTCCCCTTTTCCAAGCCTTTCCCAACCATTAACCTAAACCCCGTGAACCCAGCCCCTCCTCCCCATAAATTCTTTGTCCGAATCCCTTGTCCCCTTCCTCATCCTTCCCCAAGACTAGCCCGTGATCCCTGCCTATACCCCCCCTTCACGCTTATTTCCTGTTTCCTTTATCCCTTCCCCATACACGTCCGGAGCCCACCCCTTCCCCAAAGATTCATGCCATTCCCAATGCATTCCCATTACTCCAACCAACGGAACCCAACCCCAACTCCTCTATATAAGCCTTCCTCCATCCCACTTCAAGTCACGCAACCACAATACTTCCCCAACTCCTCATACAAAGGCAGCCTTCGTCTTGCACCCCTCTCTCTACACCACAACCCTCCAACCCCCCCACTATAAGCCACATACGTTACACCCCTTCCACCAACCCCATTCTGTCCATCCCCTTTTCTTTTCTTCATCCTTTTTCGTTTTCATTCAGTCCAAAAGAAAAAAGGAAACTAAAAGAAATTTTCTCTCAAGGACACTACTTTTCACTTCAAGAATACTGACAACAGTTCACTTCCTCTATTAAGCAGATGAGAATCACGCAGGATAGCTGCTGGCAGCAGTACATTGCGTCTATTGAGGAGATGAGGGTGACACAAAATAATCGTTGGGAGTATCTCACTACCACCCTTGATCAGATGAGAGCTGCTCAGGACTCTCAGCGCCAGGAGATTTCCCAGCTGAGACAGGATTATAGCCGCCTGAGAGGATCATATAGATCACAGCCAGAGGAGAGAGATCCCCACCATGGAAACTGAGGTGGTTGAGTTCCTTTCATTCTATATTTTCTTCCGTTCTTATTATGTTATATTCTTGTTTTCTGCTATTTTGTCTTAGTGTCTACATGATCTTTGGTTAGTTCAATTCCCAGGTTCTAGTTTAATTTTGCTAATTTTAATTCTGTTATTTGCTTTTAATTCTAAAAAGTTTTCTCATGTACCGCTCATTGAGCTTGAATCTAAAAAAAAAAGAAAAGAAGTGATGTATTGCATGAGAAATTGAGTTTATATTAAAAGTAGTCTTATTTACTTAAATGTGGTGGTATTATCTGTGATTCTGAATGCATGATATGAACAGTGCATATTTGAGTTTAAATCAAAGGATGTTGATGCATAAGGAACAGGAATTTAGAGAACTATTATAAATTCTTTGAATTAAATAAAAGCTTAATCATTGAAGTAAAAGAAACAACAAAAGAAAAATAAAAGCAAGGTCCAAGGCTCTGAGCATCAATGACTAGGGAGGTCAGACATGATTAAAAGCTCAAAGAGTTGTTTCCCTAGTCATATGCTTGTGGTATAAATGTGTCAAGTAATCCTTGAGATAGAGCACTAAGAGTCGAGATCAAGTACATTTAACAGAGTATGCCAAAGGCTTTGAACACCACTTTCTCGGAGTAACTGAAAGAAAAATCAGAACCAAAAGAAAGTTCCCCAGTTAAGTGCTTGTGGTGTTTTGTGTCAAGTAAAGCTTGAGACAAAACATTTAAAGTCACGGCTAGGCTCAAGGTAAAAAGCACCAAAGAAAAGAGAATGAAAGAAATTTTACTGTGTTCAAGGATTAAACCAAGTATAAAGGCCAAAGAATTCATAATATTATCCGAATTCTCGTTCCAAATGACAACGACATTCCTCTGATTCAAAGGATAGTGAGATGCCAAAACTATTCAGGATTGCAATGTATAAACCCCACTTTAAGAAGAGACATGAGCTTAATTGAACACTCACTTCTCATGCAAATTCAAATCCGGAGCCTATATTAGTTTTGGTTGCTTGAGGACAAGCAACAATTCAAGTTTGGTGTTGTGATGCGTGAGCATCTTTTCTATCTTTTCCTAGTGAATTTGCATTCAAATTGTTGAGTTTAATCAAGATTTAAATATCTTTTAGACACTATGGATGCTACTTTGAGTTGTGTGCAATTCTTTTTATTTCAGGTAGCATTCAAATGGATTTGATGGAGTTTCTGTAGAAAAAGAGAAGAAAGTGAATGATGCTATCAACCCTAACCTCCCTGCACTCCAACAGAAATAACTCGAGTTACAAAAGTCCAATGGACGTTATTCCACTGGCATTGGAAAGCTAACGTCTAGATCTTTCCAACAATGTATAATAGTGCACACTTCTTCTCCAGAAATTCGGCCTTGGTAGCGCCTAATTTGGAAAATCCCAAGTTAGGCACCAAAGGAGACTCCACACGCCAAAACCATGCTACAAGGGTGGCGCCTAACTTGGCTTTTCCCAAGTTAGGCACCAAGACAAACTCAAGGCATCCAAACCATGCTGCAAGGGTGGCGCCTAATTTGGAATTTTCCAAGTTAGGTGCCAGTTCATTGAATCAAGGTGGTCCTAGTGCTCAATCAAAGAAATGCTACGAAGATCTTTATTTATTTTGATTAAAACCTTTATTTTATTTACAAATAGGAAAAGATATTATTTAGTTTTAGAAAATATATTTTACATTAACTAGGATTAGATATAAAAGGGAAAAGAATCAGCCCTTCGGGCTCTCCTTTTTCTCTCATACCTCATTTCGCACTTTACAGTTTTTCAGAACCCTAGTTTTCTCTCTGAACCATGAGCAACCAAACATCCACTGTTAAGGTTAGGAGCTCTGTTTATTCTATGGATTAATACTATTACTTTTCTATTTTAATTCATGTATTGATTTCAATTTCAAGAATTATTTTCGTTCTTTATCTTATGAATCTGGGTGGAACGAAAGTATGACCCTTATTCTATTTGAGTTTTTGTAAAACTTGGAAAAGCTCTTTACTTGAACAACAGCTTGAAAATAATTTCTCCAGAATTTCTAATTATCTGGACTTAACGGGATACGTGACATATAATCCTCTTATATTTGGGTAATTAGGATTTTATGTGGCATATAAACTAGAATTGAACTTAACCCTCTAATTGGAATCAAGTGACCGAAGAATTGGCGGTTGATGAAGGTTATAAGAGACTAAAAAGGTCTAAGAAATTAGGGTTTAGTCACATATAGTATTGAATCTTGCATGATTAAAGTAGTTGGTAAGAAAAGTTAATCCGGAAAATAAATATCTCTGAAGCCTTAACTATTTTACTCATATATTTCACAACCCGTTTACTGCTTGCTTTCTAATATTCTGAATTTACTGTTAATACTTTTGAACTCTCAAAACACCATTTTCTGTTTGTCTAACAAAGTAAATCACGCAATCATTATTACTTAGTCCATCAATCCTTGTGGGATCGACCTTCATTCACTTGAAGTACGACTTGGTACGGCCCGGTGCACTTGCCGGTTAGATTGTGGGTTATAAATTCCGCACCAAACACCACAGACAAGGTCAGATCTTTTGAATTGGAGAATGAAGCTCAGTATTCTAGTTTTAGCACCACAAAACCTCAATCACCGCAAACCTAACTGGATTTCATGTCACATATCCAATTAGACCAGGCAATTTACAGTTTAGGAGATGTATTCTCAAGCTGTAGTTCAATACTATCCGATGAGGGACTCGCAAGAACTCATGTAGAAAAAGGGGTTATACTTCCATTCCACCCCATATTCATCTAGATGAAGAATGACAAAACATCATAGAATAGAATCAAACATATATTAAAATAGAAAAGTAATCATATTAATCCATGGGAATAAGCAGAGCTCCTAACCTTAACCAGGAGGTTTAGTTACTCATGCTTTACGGAGAAAACAAAAGAAATGTTAAAAGGATTTCTCTGTGAATGCCTCCCTGTATCTGAGTGATCTCCTCTTTAAATAGGAAAATACTAACCCTAAAAATGTTAATTTTAATTTAAAAGTTACAAAAAATAAGACTAGATAAGCTAAGAAGTGCTAAAATCCACTTTGGGCCCACTTTGGTCATGTGCTTCGGTCAAGCCTGGCGTTCAACTTGGAGAATGGGCGTTAAACGCCCCTTATGGGGTTAGCTTGCTGTCTTCTGCTCCCTGGCTGGCATTGAACGCTAGTTTTGGGCGTTCAACTTGGGAGGTTAGTCTTTCTTGGGCATTAAACACAGAGATGGACGTTTAACGCCAGTTTTGGCAGTCATTCTGGAAAAGAAGTATAAACTATCATATATTGCTGGAAAGCTCTGAAAGTTAGCTTTCCAACGCTGTTAAGACTGCATCAATTAGACCTCTATACCTCAAGATATGCTCATTTGAATGCACAGAGGTCGGGATTGACAGCATCTGCTATTCTTTCTTCGTCTCTGAACAAGATTCTACCAAATTCATCCAAAAACCACCTAAAATCATAGAAATAATACAAAAACTCAAAGCAGCATCCAAAAGATGAATTTTGTACTAAAACATACTAAAAATGAATAAAATATAACCAAAAACACTAAGAAAATGCTATGAAATAGGGTATAAGATGCTCACACATCAAGGTGGCTCAAAATTTGTTGAGATATACGACAAACTTCATGAATTTCGTGAAGTTTGTAGAGGGAGCGGTGAACCTTGTGAGAATGTCAAGGTTCGCCAAGGTGAATGGTAAACCCATGCCAAAAGCTAAAAGAAAATAAATCTAAAAAAATAAAGTGAGAATTATATTTTTGGTTAAATAATTTTTTTATATTTTATCCTAAAAAATCCTAGAAAAAGAGGAGGGAGAGAGATGCGATAGTGAGGTGCGAAAGTATTATTTTGATAACTGTACAAGAAGTCTCTGGTATGGGTTGTGAGATGGATCGGTAACTGGCAGGTTGAGGAGGTTGACGGATCATCTGACTGGAGCAATTAGGGGGCGGTACCTGCAAAGATACTCCGACGCCCAAGTCAGAATGGATCTAAGAGGTATAAAGTGTGTAGGATGAATGACGTACCTGAGGGGGCCTTTGGCTCCCCTTTATATAGCTAGTGAAAGTTATCTCATCTTATCTTATTTAGCTAAGATAAGGGAGGTATTTGAATTTGAATATTGGTTAGAACATGAGGAGGCTAGTTTGGGCATTCTAGAGAGAGGGAGTGGGACCAACCCTGGGTATCCGGGCCAGAGGCCGTTTTGGGTGCGGGACCCGAGGGTCGGGTCCATAACAGTTACCCCCACAGCGGGAGAGCGAGCAAGGTCGATTTCGTCGCTGGAGGATTTGTGTTTGTCGTTTGTGGCTTTATGTCATACTGCTAGAACAGGAGCCTGGGTCCAGAAAGTTGGTCAAGAGGCCGTTCCATTGTGGGGCTTAGGAACTGGGCCCGTAAGCTAGGGAGCGAGCGGGCTTGGGGTCATCGCTCTCCATAGTCGTGATTTGGGAGGCTCATAATCCAGTTTTACCGGTCAAGGTCGGGAGTCGTGGGAGTTTTCTGGTTGTTCCGTGGTTCAGTGTTAGAGACCGGTTTGACTTTTGGTCGGTTTGGGCATCTTATGATATGCCCGTTGTTGTTCCTAAAGGGGAGTTTGTCAGTTACATTTTTCCAAGCGTCATGTGGCATTTAATGCGAGGGGACGTTTTGGCCTTCCCTTCCATTTTTGCCTTTTGTCTTTTCCTTTTTTGAAAGCATTTGGAAAACCGTTTCTCTTCTTTGCTCTCTCTTGCTTCACATGCTCTCTAGATATTTTTTGAATTTTACTATTTCACTTGAATACTCCAGGCGTTCGTTCTGTGCTTTGCGCCATTTTTCGACTCTCTGTTTTTATTAGGTTGGTGCTCTTCTCTTTATCTTTTGGTTTTTGCTTTGTTTGTTCGACTTGTGCTTTGCATTTTGCTCTTATGTTAGGATCGAGTTTCAGATAGGGGTAGTAGGTTTGTTTGGAGGGGATGAGAACCACTGTTTTTAGGCGTAGTTTTAGATTATGGTAGATGGTAGATTTGATGTTTTGTGTTTTCCCACCGTTTTTCACTGTATGATTCTGGTAGGTTGACGGTGGTGCTCCCTCCTTTTTTAGATATGTCTCGGCAGAAGAGTGAGGGTGTTGGTGCTCAGTAGTCCCAGCCAGTGGCGTCCCCTCGACGTACTACTGGATGACGTCCAATGTTTGGGGGACGCCGTCTCAGATAACGGAGGCGGATCTCCAGTGGCTCCGTGACCAGGGAGCGATATGTGTCGTTTACGACTCAACCTAATCGATGCATATTTGGCTTGTTTGAGGACTCTTTTCACGGGATCAAGAGGGAGTATTTTAAGGTGTACTCTGCTGGGGGGCACCATCCTTTCTGGTTGACTTTGGAAGGAGAGCGTCGGTTTGCACCGTATTAGAACTTTGGTGCCGGGGCGTCGTATTTGACGCGGGTCACCTATGAGGGGTTCGTTGATGTCCTTTGTCACATTTTTGGGGAGCGTCCTTTGAATCCTCAGAATGTCATGGGAGATCTGACAACGTGCCAAACTTATATCGGTGTATAACTCTTCTTTTATTCTTCTTTATTTTTCTGGGATTGAGACTTACGTTTTTCCTTTTGATTTTTTCAGTTCAAATGGCCAGTAGTCTGAGTACCTTGGCGAGATTGAAGGCCATAATGGACCAGGAGGCGGGTTTGGATGCTTCCCATTCCACTTCTTCTACCCGACCTTAGGAGGACTCCCAGACTATCTTTCAGGAGGTGGTCTCGTTTGGGGGTCCAGCTTCCGCTGGTCTGATGGTTGAGGGGACCGAGGAGTAAGTCATTATGGTTTCAGCTGCCGAAGCATCTTGAAAGCCGAAGAGGCCGGTGGAGGGTAGCAGTGAGAACTTCGAGGAGGAGGTTCAGTGCCCTCTGTGATGGATCGGAGCTTTGATGCTCTGGCTTTCATTGATCAGCATCTCCTCCCGGGTAGTGACGAATTTTTTGTGGATTGCAACGTCGCCGGGCAGGCGAAGTCAGTAATGGCCTAAGTGAGCTTTCTAGACGCGAAGCTGCGTCAGGCCCACGTTGACATTGGCAAGCTAAAGAAGGAGCTAGAAGTGTTGGAGATAGCTCGGCTGAAGGCTGTCAAGGATGCTGAGGGTGCCAGGGCCGAGTTGCTTCGTCTTTCCGAGCTAGAGACTTCGCTTTTGACCCAGCTGGGAGGAGTAAGTGGAAGCAGGCTTCAGATGCTGAATCCCAAGTTACCATTTTTCTTGCCAAAGGGAGGCTCTGCGGGCTGAGGTGGCGAGCTTGAGGAAGGAGAAGGGGGAGCTGCTAGCCGATGTGAAAGGTGCAATATCTGCTACCGATGAGATAATGAGGGCCCAAGCTTTGGTTCTTGCGCCGAAAGCGGATGTGTCCGTGATGGGGGCGTTCAAAACCTTCTGAGATGACCAGATCGTCGATTTGGAGTAGAGCATTTTCTTATTTTCTAATGTTTGTAAGTTTGTAGACCATTTTCTTGGCTCAACAATTTCATGTTGTAAGACTTCGTTTATGGTGGGCTGCTTTGGCCATTTGTATGATACTTGCCTTTTTAATGTTTTTAAGCCAATTTCATGACTCGTGTATTTCGCTTTAGGGCCGTCTGGGCCATGTTTTGTGACTTGTTTATATTGATAGGGCCGTTCGGGCCACGTGAAGCCAGTTTTGTGATTTGTTTGTTTTGATGGGGCTGTCCAAGCTGTGTTAAGCCGGTTTTGAGACTTGTTTATTTTGATAGGGCCATTTAGGCCATGTTTAAGCCTTTTTGTGACTTGTTTATTTTCATGGATATCTGTGTTTGTTTGGCCTTGAGGGTGATCGATTCCTGGGGGTAGCTGTGTGGGGTTCATGCTGTCGATTAGGGTAGTATTTAAAGAAAAGGGGAAATGAGTTTTTTTATTAAGATGTTGGGCCTCGTTAAAACCTCCCAAGATGGGTAGGAAATAGTATCCGATAATGAGAAAAAATGAACAAGAAATAAAAGAAAAACAAGGAGAAATTAAAATACGATTTTTTCCAGTTTGAGATTGATGTTCCTAGGTGAAGTAGTGTCGTAGATTGGTGGCATTCCAGGTTCTCGGTATCTAGGTTTTGTCAAGTCGTTCGAGCTTGTAGGCTCTTTTTTCGATTACCGTTTTTATCCGGTAGGGGCCTTCCCAGTTGGGGATGAGTTTCCCT
Source organism: Arachis hypogaea (assembly GCF_003086295.3). Classification (NCBI taxonomy): domain Eukaryota; kingdom Viridiplantae; phylum Streptophyta; class Magnoliopsida; order Fabales; family Fabaceae; genus Arachis; species Arachis hypogaea. Next base: position 57,152,263 of record NC_092048.1, read on the forward strand.
TCCCCAGGAGTGGGGGGGATCGATGTTGTTTCGTCGTAAGACGAGGTTGTCGGGTTTGAAATCCCGTCGGATTAGGCCGCGATTGTACCTTATGCTTATTCTTTGCTTTAAGGCTAGCTCTCACAGGTGGGCTATGCTTCTGACCTCATCTGTGAGGTCCTGCTCTGCTTCTTCATCATTTCTCCTTATGGTTCTTCGTGGGCTGGGGTCCCTAACTTTAGCCGGGATGACGGCTTCCAGGCCGTAAGTTAGCTGGAAGGGAGTTTCTCAGGTTGAAGTTTGGGGGGAGGTTCGGTACAATTTGAGGACCGATTTGAGCTCGTCGGCCCAAAGTTCTTTTTCTTAGTCGAGCCACTTCTTAAGGCCTTTTACTATTATTTTGTTGGCGGATTCGACTTGCCTGTTTGTCTGTGGATGTACCACTGAACTGATCGGTGGGAGATGTGGAGTCCTTCTAGGAATTCTCTGAATTACTTGTCCGCAAATTAGGTTTCATTGTCTGAAATTACATCCTCGGGAATCCCAAATCGGGTAATGACATGTCTCAAGAAGAACTTTTGGCATTGGGCAGCCATGATGGAGGCCAGAGGTTCGGCTTTGATCCACTTAGTGTAGTAGTCAATGGCAACGATGAGGTGTCGGAGTTGTCCGGGAGCCGTGGGGAAGGGGCTGACGAGGTTGATTCCCCATGTTCCAAAGGGCCGATCCGCCGTTATGGTGCTTAGCTGGTGTGGGGCGGCTTGGTGGAAATCGGAATGGATTTCGCACTTGCCGCATCTTTTGACTAGTTAGAGGGAGTCCTTTATGATGGAAGGCTAAAAGTAGCCTGCTCAGATGACTTTTTGGGCCAAGGTTTTCCTTCCTATATGGTGGCCACAACATCCTTCGTGGATTTAACGAAGTATGTAGTCTGTGTCGCCGAGTTCTACGAATATTAGGAGAGGTTGCGAGAGTTCGCGCTTATAAAGCTGTCCCGCTATTGTGGTGTAGTTCTCGAATTTTCGTTTCAAGTGTTTTACTTCCTTGGGATCCTCGGGTAATGTTCCGTTCATGAGGTATTGAAGAATTGGGGAGGTCCACGAGTTTTGGCTTAAGATCGAGAGGTCGACCGTGGTCGTGACCGAAATGGACGGTGTTTTGACGACCTCCTGGATCAGTGACCGGTTTCCCTGGCCTGGCTTGGTGCTTGCTAACTTTGAGAGTAAGTTCGCCCTTGTGTTCTATTCTCTGAAAATGGGTTGGATGGTTACTCGCTCGAACTTGGCGATTAGCTCTTTTACTTTTACTAGGTATTGTTGTAGCAAGGAGTCCCATGTTTGGTAGTCTTTGATAATTTGGGAGCTGACTACCTGGGAGTCGCTGCGGATTTCTAATGCTATCAACCCGACTTCTTTTGCTAATGTCAGTCCGGCTGGGAGGGCCTCGTATTCGGCTTGATTGTTAGATATCGAGAATTTGTATCGAATGGACTTTTCGATGACGATTTTGGTTTTATTTTCCAGTAACACTCTTGCTCCTCTCGAACTGGTGTTGGATGAGCTATCCACATGTAGTTTCCAGAGTTTTGTGGGTTCGTTTCTCGGGGTAATTTCGGCAATGAAGTCGACCATAGCTTGTGCTTTGATGGCGTTTTGGGATTTGAATCCAATCTGGTATTGTGATAGTTCAAAGGACCACGCGAGCATCCTTCCTGCTAAGTCTGAATTTTGTAGCACCTGCCTAACTGCCTGGTCGGTTTGGTCCGTGATAGGATGGGCCTGGAAGTATTGTCGGAGGCATCGCAAGGTCGTGAGTAGTGCAAAGGCAAGTTTTTCATGCCGAGAATAGCGTGTCTCCGTGCTTTGGAGGACCTTGCTTATGAAGTATATTGGCTCTTGTACCTTATAGTCGTTTTCTCGGACGAGTGCCGTAGCTAGTGTCTCTGCCATTATGGATAGGTAGAGGTAAAGTGTTTCCCCCATTTTGGATTTGGAGAGTACGGGGGGTTCTGCCAGTACTTTTTTGAAGTGTCGAAAGGCTTCTTCGCGCTCAATTTTCCACTTAAAATTGATGCCCTTTTTCATGAGTTTGAAGAAAGGAATGGCCCTTTGTGCCGAGGATCCGAGGAATCGGGAGAGGGCGGTTAGTCGTCCAGTTAGTCTTTGGATGTCCTTGAGATTTGGGATGTTCATCTCAAGGATGGCTCTGCACTTTTTTGGGTTTGCTTTGACCCCCGTTGGGTGATCACGAAGCCCAGAAATTTTCCAGCTTCAATCCCGAACGTGCACTTTGTCGGATTGAGGCGCATTCGATGTTTCCTTAAGGTATTTAACATGAGTTCGAGGTTACAGATGATTTCTTCGCCGGTTAATGTTTTGGCAAGCATGTTATCAATGTAGACCTCCAACTTATTTTCGGAGAGGGCTTGGAAAATCTTGGGGACAAGCCTTTGGTAAGTGACTCCCGCGTTCTTTAGTCCGAATTGCATGACTGTGTAGCAGTACGTGCCGTCAGGAGTTACCAAGGTTGTTTTGTCTTCATTGGGACAATGCATAGGTATTTGATTATACCCCGAGTAGGCATCTATAAAGTTGAGATATTGATGCCCTGAAGTGGCGTTGACGATTCCGTTGATGTTCAAGAGGGGAAAGGTGTCTTTGGGGAAAGATTTGTTCAAGTCGGTGTAATCGACACACGTTCGCCATTTGCACTTTGCTTTTATGACTAATACGACATTGGCTAGTCAGGTCGCGTAAGGTAATTCTCGGATGAAGCCTACTTCAAGCAGGGCTTTGACTTGTTTCCTGACTTTGGCTGCCCGGTCTGGTAACATTTTCCTTCTTCTTTAGATCACGGGCTTGGCCTTTGGATCCACGGCCAAATGATGGGACATTAGGTTGGGATTTATACCCGGCATGTCGGCCGAAGTGAACGCGAACAGGTCCCTGTTCTGCTTTAGGAGTTCGATTAGGTCCCCTTTCAGGTCATAGGGTAAATTCTTGTTGATGAATTCCTTGGTTTGCCCTATTTGTAATTTTTTCAAGTCTCCTTCACGGGACTTCTTGCAAAAGGCCAGGCTGGTGTTGTTGCACTCTACCACGACTTTTCGGTCCCCATGAATTGTTCCGATGGTGCCATTATCGGCTGGAAACTTCATGAGGAGAAATTTGGTAAAAAATAACGGCAGAAAGGTCATTGATTGTTTTCCTTCCGAGAATGATATTGTAGGCAGCAGAATCTTTGAAGACTATGAACTCGGAAAGGATGATTTTCCTTTGGTTCCCGATTCTGATAGTGAGTGGTAACACTATGGATCCGTCCGGTTTCAGGAAGTTGTCCCCGAGTCCGGTTACTCCGTTGCGGTGAGTTTGCAAATATTTTATTCGGAGGCCTAGCTTGTCGAAGACTGCTCTAAAGAGGATGTTGGAGTCCACTCCAGTGTCAACCAGTATTCTCTTTACGAGTCCGGTCCCGACCCTGGCCGAGATGACGAATGGGGCTTCTTCTGCTGAGGTGCCGTGTTGGCAGTCATCGGGGGAGAAGGTAATTGCCTCTACGGCCGGGGGTGTTGGAGCTTGGTTTCTTACGGCCAGGACTTTAAGGTCCTTTTTCAGTGCCGATTTTAGCTTTTTTGGCGCGTGCTTTCCGGTGATGATGTTTACGATTATGGTAGGGTTGGACTCGGGACTTTTCTGTGGTGTTTGTCGTAATGTCCTCCGGTTGCGGCCTTCGTGGTCTGGGGTTCTTTCCCTTTCCGTTCTTCTGGGTTCCCGAATGATTTTGGCGAACTCGGGGAGTTTGTCGTCTTGGATGGCTTGTTCGAGGGCGTCCTTCTGGTCGAAGCAGCCTTCGATTTTATGCTCGTATCCTTGGTGATAGTCGTAATACAGGCTTTTGTTGCCATTGTCCACTCTTTCAGTTGTCCTGCTTTTGGGAGGATCCCGTTCTACTATTTGGTGGTAGATTTCTGTGATGGGAGCGGGTAGGGGGTGTAGCTCGATAACTTTCCCACCTTGGGTGTTCAGTTGGTGTTTGCTGGTTTGAAGTGTTCTTTCTGGGTTTCTTTTGGTGGCGGGTTATTGCGAGGTGCTGTGTTGTGGTGCTGTCGTTTATTGACAGCCACGACTTGCCTCACCTCTTCGTCATTGATGTATTCCCTTACAACGCTTTGGATTTTGTGCATAGTCCAAACCAGCTTGGTAGTAAGGTGTTTTTGGAAGTCTTCGTTCATGAGGCCATTGGTCAGGCAGAGACTAGCGACTGAGTCCGTGAGCCCGTCGACTGTGAGGCACTCATCGTTGAACCTATCGAGGTATTTCCTAGTAGATTCGTCTTCTCTTTGAGTGATTTCGAGTAAGCTGATGGGGTGCTTGACTTTGGTGATTCTAGTGGTGAATTGGGCCATAAACTTCCTAGAGATGTCATGAAAGCTGGCTATGGAGCCGTTTGGGAGGGCATTGAACCATTTGATTGCGAGACTAGCTAAGATTACTGGGAAAGTGATAAACCACTATTTTATGGTTTATCTTGTGCTCAATTGAGTGGATTTCATCAACTCTTTACCCACTTATTCATATTAATTGCATGGTTTTACATTTGCCTTCCCAATTATGTGCTTTGATTGAAAACATGCTTCTTTGATCTTATATTTGCTTATTATTAATCCTCTCTTATAACCATTAGATGCCTTGATATGTGTGTTAAGTGTTTTCAGATATTATAAGGCAGGAATGGCTTGGAGGATGGGAAGAAAGCATGCAAAAGTGGAAGGAATGCAAGAAGTTGGAGAAATTGCTAAGTTGTCCAGCCTGACCTCTCTGCACTCAAACGGCTATAACTTTAGCTACAGAGGTTCAAATGATGCGGTTCCAGTTGCGTTGAAAAGCTAACGTCCGGGGCTTCGATTTGATATATAATATGCTATAGTTCCCCTGATGCTACGTGACGCGACCGCGTGATCCATGCGGCCGCGTCGCAATAACGGAAATCCAGCGTGGAAAAATTCGAACCCAGCGAATTCTGGACTGTTTTTGACCCAGTTTGCGGCCCAGAAAACACAGATTAGAGGCTATAAAGTGGGGAAATGCATCCATTCATGAGAAGGCTCTCATATTTACAATTTTAGGAGTAGATGTAGTTTTTAGAGAGAGAGGTTCTCTCCTCTCTCTTAGGATTAGGATTTAGGATTTTTCTTAGTTTTAGAGTGACTCTCAATCCCAAGTTCTTTATTTTTATTTATTTTCCCAATTTAATTTATAAACTTTTCCATGTCATGATTTAAATATTTTATTTAATATAATTTGAGGTATTTCAGACTTATGATTGCTCTCTTTAATTTATTAATGCTCTGTGTTTATCCAAATTATTTTCATTCAAGTAGATTCTCTTCCCTTTTGGCTTTGGTTGAGTCATTGGAGACACTTGAGTTATCAAACTCATTGTTGATTGAAAATTGGATTTCTTCATCTCATTAATTCAAGTTCCAATAACTCTAGCCTTTCTCAAGGAAAGACTAGGACCTGAGGAATCAGAATTAATTCATCCACTTAACTTACCTTCATAGTTAGAGTTAACAAGTGGGAGAAAAATCCAATTCTCATTACAATTGATAAGGATAACCAGGATAGGACTTCCAGTTATAATACCTTGTCAAGAGTTTAGTTTACAGTTATTTATTTATTTTACTTGTCATTTAAATATATCTGTGCCCATTGCCCAAACTCAACATTCCCCAAAAACACACTTTTTCATAATCAATAAAAAGAACACCTCCCTGCAATTCCTTGAGAAGACGACCCGAGGTTTAATACTCGGTTATCAATTTAAAAAGGGGTTTGTTACTTGTGACAACCAAAACGTTTGTACGAAGGGATTTTCGTCGGTTTAGAGACTATATCTACAACGCGACTGTTTTTATGACATTCTTTACGGGCAAAAATTCTAACGCAAAATGGCGCCGTTGCCGGGGAATTGCAAACGTGTGCCTTATTATTGGTTATTGTAAATATTTTATTTTTGCTTGTTTTTATTTTTATTTTTATTTTTGCTTTTTTCTTAAGTTAAGAGGTTATTTGTTTTTATTTAGTCATTAAAAAAAAATTTTCAAAAATTTGTTCTTATTGTTCATCTTGATCTTCAAGTTGTTCTTCACGTTCATCTTGACCTTCAAGCTGTTCTTAGTTGTTTTCTTCGTTTTGATCTAAAAATTTGAAATTTGGTGTCATATTATTGTTTTTCTCTTTCCTCATTAAATTTAAAAATATTTTTAATTAATTTTTTTGAAAAAAAAATTTCAGATTTTTATTTTTAAATTTTTATCTTATCTTATCTTATTTCAAAAACAAATTTAAAAATTTTCAAAATTTTCAAAATTTAAATTTAAAAATTTTCAAATTTCAAATTTCAAATTTCAAAAATTTAAAATTCAATTTTCAAAATTCAAATTTCAAAATTTCAAATTTCAAATTTCAAAATTTAATTTTTAAATTCAAAATTTAAATAACCTTTTAATTTAAATTTATTTTTATTTTTAATTTTTATTTTGCTACTATGAACTCTCACCCCTTTGGCTATGAGTCTGGTTACAATTATGTTGTAGGAAGAAGAAATTACAATGAGAACAGGCATCAAGGTTGGAACAATCAAAGATGGGAGGAGCCACAAGGGCTTGATCAACCCTCATGGCAACAACCACCTCCAATGGACTATCAACAACCACCACCATATACCTATAAACCCTTTCCTCAACATAACTTTGGACCACCAAACTCACAAGCCCCTTTCCGCCATTCACCTCCATATGACCCTAACCCACATCCACCATACCAACCACCTTATGAACCAAATGAACCATACATAGATCCACCCCAAACCTCCATGGAGAGAGCACTTACCGATCTAAACTCTACTATACGAGCTCTCGCCGCCCAAATCAGACCACCAAATACCTTTAACAATCAACCCTCAAGCTCTAGTGCACTTCCTTTTCAATCACAGAATGATCTCCCCATCCCACCACCACCTCAATATTTGCCATCTCCATATCCATCAATCCAAGAGCACTATGATCCTACCTATGATAACCGAGTGCATCAAGAGACAAAGGATCGTTTCAAGAAAACAGTGGATCGATTTTAGGCAACCACTCAACAACTGGAGCAAGCATTAATTCAATGGGCTTCTAGACGCTCAAATATACAAGGATCAGCCACAGCTCCATGTGGACAGTCTAGTGAAGAGCATAGCATGAAGGAGATACCAGAAACCCCAGTGGACAAGACAGAGAATGAATTCGTACTAGAACAAGTAGAAGAAGTTGTCATTGTTCAAGAAGAAGAGTTGGTTGAAGACTTAGGAGATGCAGAACCTCCATGGGAAAGTCCAGTCATAGGACTCCCTTCCAAGACATTTGAAATTGATGCTAAGGAGGGTGTACAACCTCCAAGGCATATCATAGTTGAAGACTTGGAAGAGGTTGATCAAGAGATGGAGATTCAAGAAGAAGAAGCACAACCTCCCATGCCCCTGGAAAGCAATGAAGAAGAAATTGAATTGAAAGAGAGCTACCAAGAGGAAGAGGTTGAAATTGAAGAAGCTTGCAAAGAGGTGGTAATTATCAAAGAAGAGCACAAGGGAGTAGAGCTTGCAATTTCATTAAAAATACCTCCCCCTAAGTTGCCATCATCCTTCACAACATTCAAGTGGGTAAAATTCATATCCCATAGCTTTCTAATCCCACTTGAATATGGGCTACTGGAGACGGATGGTCAACTTAGAGCTCTTTGTGGCATTAAGAGTAAGAGGAAGATGGCCAGTGGTAAGAATTGTCCTGCAAGGTTCATTATGGTTGGAAGCTTTAAATTTAAACGCAAAGGTTGGTGTAGAGCTCAATTGAATGGGTCTAGGAAGCTGTTTGGTAGCTGCAGTGAGAATTCAAATTACTTATCACTCGGCTGGAAAAATACAGATCCCGACAAAGATGGGTGTAAAAGCAAGATTTGGGATCCTGGAATCTGTTCTGACATCCAGCACCCCGGGAGCCTAAGAATCTTTTTAAAGCTGCTCAAGGGTTTTACATGCCTAGTTTGGGACCCCGAAGGTTACTGGAATCACAAACACTGGTGGAGATTCCTGGATGAGTTCAAGCATAAGCCACCAAAACAGGAAGCTCATCAAATGTCCAACTTAAGGACTTTAACTAAAAGTGCTAGGTGGGAGACAACCCACCATGGTATGATCGTCCTTTTTCATTTTTATTTAGTTTTATTTGTTTTTAAATTTTATTTTATTTTGTTATATTGAACCTGGAGATTTGCATCACATTCATATTAACACTGCATTCTGCATTTTTCAGATTACAAAAAAAAAAAAAAAGAGCACGCGATGCGACCGCATCAGTGACGCGTCTGCGTCGCAAGGAGATGGGAGACAATATTAATATGAACAGAGAGTTACACAGGAGCAACGCTGGAGGCGTGCCAATGGCACAAATCGCCCCACGCGACCGTGTCGCTGACGCGAACGCGTCATATGGGAATAATGGCCTCCCACGCGACCGCGTGACCCACGCGGCCGCGTGACCTGAAATCGGCGTAAAAAGGGTGTATGGCCGAAAGTTGAGCTGGAGTTGGGCTGGACTCATGCTAGTAGCCCAAGCCTCACCACGCGAACGCGTGCCCCACGCGTCCGCATCATATCCCCATGATGGTCACTCACGCGATCGCATGCCCCACGCGATCGCGTCAACCAAAATTTTGGCAAAAAGAGTTTCGAACAGAGAGTTGCGCGACCACGAGGCTGCACTCGCGCCAATCGCACAAAACAGGCCACGCAATCGTGTGACCCACGCGTCCGCGTCACCTGACCTTATCACGCACCACGCGACCGCGTCACTCACGCGTCTGCGTCACAGGCGGCGCACAGAATATCCAGATCAGCCAATTTTCTTATCTTTTCTTCCCTAATCCTTATTTTTCTTCTCTTTTCTTATTTCTTTCTTCTTCCTTTCTTATTTTCTTTCACTTCCATTCTATTTTATTTCATTTATTTGCATACTTTCATTCATTGCATTATTTTCATTGGTGTTAGAATTTTATTTGAGTCATTATTCCTCATTATATGTTTGACAATTATTATTATCTTCTTTAAAGGATTGCTTGCATGTTCACTGTAATACTTTCTATACCTTCTTCACCATGCATGCTATGTGTTTGTGAAAAAGCTCATATGGCATTATGCATTTCTCTATGTTATTCTACTATTCAATGCTTGCTTTTCATAAACTCCCTTTACTATTTTAATTAAATATAATTGTCAATACAAACATGGTAATTTATTACAAGTAATGCTTGGACTATGCTACTCATGCCATTTTCCGGCATGCCAATAAACACCCTGCATCCACTTATCTTTCGATGCACTGGCTATTTTTCATTGCTGACTTTTCACATGTACTCGAGAGCATGTGTTAATGTCAATTACATCCTAATGTGCATCCATCACCACTCTTCCATTCTCTTCCTTGCTATATATCTATTGAATTTTAATTTACTTTCTCTTCCCTTCTTCAGGATGGCCACCAAAGAAGGAAAGGAGAAAGCTACTCCCAAACCGCCGGCAAGGAAAGAAACAAAAAAAGAGCCCAGCTGAGAAACCACAACCCCCATCCACTTGCACATCTCAGCATGCACCGAGGACGGTGCAATCTTTAAGTGTGGGGAGGTCGATACCGATCTCCATGGGTTAGTTATTTCCTGACTCAACACCAAAATTTTTATTTTATTTGTTTGTTCATTGTTGTATTTGCATGTTTGATTGCATATTTGTTTGATTTTTTGCATATTTTACCACCTGGTTGAAGTAATATTTTCTTTTTCAAGAAACCTTTTAAAGTATTTCACTAATTTGAATAAAATTTTTTTGTTACACTTGTTTGAAGAAATATTATATTGGAACATGGTTTAGAGCTCGAACACACAAAACCTGTGAGATTTTGAGCCTATTTGAATTGGTTGCATTTTATCAACCAATATTTTTTTTTTGTGTGTTTTTCTCTCTAAAATTGTGATCTTTGTCTTGCTTAATTCTATATTTCCATGGTTTGATGTATGCATGCACTTATATGATTGAGGCCTTTGTTTCACTGAGCTTACATACCCATATGGCCTTAACCCTTCATTATCCCTTGCAAACCAATTTTGAGCCTATTGTACCCCTTTGTTCTTTTTATTTAGCACATCATTAACTCTAAGCGAAAAACAATAATGTCCTTAATTTGAATCCTTGGTTAGCTTAGACTAGTGAGAGTGCTTATGATTTAAGTGTGGAAAAAGTAGGTTTGGAAATATTTGGTTTAAGAATGGGTATTATATATCTTTATGAAAATGTGAAAGAAATGTTTAGAACATGATTCATGCATTCAATAATTTAATCATATGCATTTAAAAAAAAAACAAAAGAAAAAGAAAAAATATATATATATATATATATACATATACAAAAAAAAAGAGAGAGAAAAAGAAAAGAAAAAGTGCAAATAAGAGAAAGGGAACAAAATGTCCCAAAGTAAGTGGTGAAAGCAATGCATATGTACGATATTTAGAATTAGAATGCATGAATATGTGGAAAACATGGTTAATGGATAGTTAGGTCTTGTATTATGATTACATGGATTGTTTAAGTTAGGTGGAAAGTTTAAGTTAATTAAGGATTCAGATTTTAGTCCACTTGGCCAAATACAATCCTACCTTGACCCTAACCCCATTACAACCCTTAAAAGACCTCCTGATTTGTGTATTTATGCATTAAATTTATGTTGATTGTTAGATGAAGAGCAAGCCTTAGAAAGCAAGGTTAGTAGAGAATTCAGAGAATCGAACCTAAAACACTTGAGTGATTAGAGTGTATACACTACCAGTAAGGGTTCGATGCTCAATTCCTTGTTCCCTGCTTTCATAAGCTATTTTCTTCTTACAAGTCTATTTGTGCTTCGTCTTTATGATTTGAATTAGTGAAATCCAGTTCATATTTGTTCTTGAAAGATTTGTTTATTTTTAACCAAGTATGTAGAATCATTTCACATTTAGTTGCATACATATAGATAGGATTGCATTTCATACATTCTATCATTCCTCTTCACCTTTATAGCTTCTCTTGAGCTTAGCATGAGGACATGCTAGTGTTTAAGTGTGGGGAAGTTGATAAACCACTATTTTATGGTTTATCTTGTGCTCAATTGAGTGGATTTCATCAACTCTTTACCCACTTATTCATATTAATTGCATGGTTTTACATTTGCCTTCCCAATTATGTGCTTTGATTGAAAACATGCTTCTTTGATCTTATATTTGCTTATTATTAATCCTCTCTTATTAACATTAGATGCCTTGATATGTGTGTTAACTGTTTTCAGATATTATAAGGCAGGAATGGCTAGGAGGATGGGAAGAAAGCATGCAAAAGTGGAAGGAATGCAAGAAGTTGGAGAAATTGCTAAGCTGTCCAGTCTGACCTCTCTGCACTCAAACAGCTATAACTTTAGCTATAGAGGTCCAAACGACGCGGTTTCAGTTGCGTTGGAAAGCTAACGTCCGGAGCTTCGATTTGATATATAATATGCTATAGTTCCCCTGACGCTATGCAACGCGACCGCGTGATCCATGCGGCCGCGTCGCAATGACGGAAATCCAGCGTGGCAAAATTCGAACCCAGCGAATTCTGGACTGTTTTTGACCCAGTTTGCGGCCCAGAAAACACAGATTAGAGGCTATAAAGTGGGGGAATGCATCCATTCATGAGAAGGCTCTCATATTTATAATTTTAGGAGTAGATGTAGTTTTTTTAGAGAGAGAGAGAGAGGTTCTCTCCTCTCTCTTAGGATTAGGATTTAGGATTTCTCTTAGTTTTAGAGTGACTCTCAATCCCAGGTTCTTTATTTTTATTTATTTTCCCAATTTAATTTATGAACTTTTCCATGTCATGATTTAAATATTTTATTTAATATAATTTGAGGTATTTCACACTTATGATTGCTCTCTTTAATTTGTTAATGCTTTGTGTTTATCCAAATTATTTTCATTCAAGTAGATTCTCTTCCCTTTTGGCTTTGGTTGAGTCATTGGAGACACTTGAGTTATCAAACTCATTGTTGATTGAAAATTGGATTTCTTCATCTCATTAATTCAAGTTCCAATAACTCTAGCCTTTCTCAAGGAAAGACTAGGACCTGAGGAATCAGAATTAATTCATCCACTTAACTTACCTTCATAGTTAAAGTTAACAAGTGGGAAAAAAATCCAATTCTCATTACAATTGATAAGGATAACCAAAATAGGACTTCCAGTTATAATATCTTGCCAAGAGTTTAGTTTACAGTTATTTATTTATTTTACTTGTCATTTAAATATATCTGTGTCCATTGCCCAAACTCAACATTCCCCAAAAACACACTTTTTCATAATCAATAAAAAGAGCACCTCCCTGCAATTCCTTGAGAAGACGACCCGAGGTTTAATACTCGGTTATCAATTTAAAAAGGGGTTTGTTACTTGTGACAACTAAAACGTTTGTACGAAGGAATTTTCGTCGGTTTAGAGACTATATCTACAACGCGATTGTTTTTATGACATTCTTTATGGGCAAAAATCCTAACGTCAGAAAGCCCTGCACCGGACTGCATCGGCGGCTCCTTCCAGATTCATCCTCGCCTCAAAGGCCGTTAGGTGTTCCTGGAGATCTTTGGTCCCGTCGTATTTCATGTCTGTAGGCTTGTCAAAGCCCTTTTGAAGCTTGACTCTTAGAATACTTTCGGTGAAAGGGGTGGCTCCCATTATCATATGTTTGCTTCTTGCTCGCTTGGTTTTCCGGTGCTGCCATCGGTCGTCTTCTTCACGTTGGTGTCTCTTGCTGTGTCGTCGTTCCGGTGATCTGTTATTCCTAGTTTCACGGTGAGATCGGGTTTTAGAAGTCGCATGGCTTCCGTGTTCCGCGTGATATCGTTCCTTGGTCATAACCCGACTTTCGAGGTCTTGCACCCGGAGGCACATTTCTTGGATTATTTGGACTGCCTTTTCTCCTAGGCAGTCGGGGGCCCGGGTTTCGGAGGGTGGGCAGTTGTCTTCTCTTGGTTGTTATTGGGGTGGGGTTGGTTGGCGATGTACATCACTTGTTATCTTTCCATGGGTGGGAGGGGTGCTCTCCTGGTGTTTGGGAGTTGGGTTTCGTATGTGTGAGTTGTGGTGGTGGCTTGAGAATTGCTCCTCGGGGTTATTCACTATGCCGCCACGACGTTTCAGTTCCCCACAGATGGCGCCAATGTACAAGAAGTCTCTGGTACGGGTTGTGAGATGGATTGGAAATGGATCTGCAAAGACACTCCGACGCCCAAGTCAAAATAGATCTGAGAGATATAAAGTATGTGGGATGAATGACGTACCTGAGAGGACCTTTGCGTCCCCTTTATATAGCTAGTGAAAATTATCTCATCTTATCTTATTTAGTTAAGAGAGGTATTTGAATTTGAATATTGGTTAGAAAATGTGGAGGCCGATTTGTGCCTTCTAGAGAGAGAGAATGGAGCCAACCTTGGATATCTGGGTCAGAGACCGTTCTAGGTGCGGGATCCGATGGTCGGGTCCGTAACAATAACAATGTTGGCAATGATGATCATAGCCAAATAATTGAATATGAGAAGGATAGTGAGATGGTCTCTTAAAAATTAACAGATACAAAAAAAATAAGAGCTAAATGATGATGAAGAATATAAAAAAAAATTTAATAAAATAAAAATTTAACTTTATTTTAACTATTAAAAAATTAGCGATAAATATAAAATTAAAACATATTTTTAATATTAAAAATAAAAATAAATTAAATTAAAATAAAAAAATCTTAAATTTTTTAAAAATATTTTATCTTATATTTTTTTAATATATTATTTTATTTAATTCTTTCTTTAGTTTTTGTATATTGATACCTATCTATGGGAGTGAATTTTTTTCGGTGGAATAAAATTGGATATTGTTTATTGATTAATCTCATTTTTTATTATTTTTTTTTATTTATTTTTGATCTCACTTATAAAATTAAAAATTAGAGATTAAAAATTAGAGATGACATTTTATTCTGTGTTAAAAAAACTGGGATCCATTTCCGCCATCCATCATCCCAGTATCCAACAACTCATCAATTATCATCCCTCTCTCCCAGCTACAGGGCCGTCATCAACACTCAACATGACCAGATTGGAGCTAGTCTTCATTTCTGCACCAGCCATGGGAAACCTCGTTCCAATCGTCGAATTCGCTAACCTCCTAACTAAACACCACCCTCGATTCTCTGCGACCCTCTTCATCATAACCATGTCACAGCGACCACTCCTCAACACCTATGCCCAATCCCTCGCTTCCACCTCGCCAACCAACATCCGATTCCTCCGCCTCCCCCCCGTAGACCCTCCCGCACCCGATGACTACCAATCTTCCGTCGGATTCCTCTCTCTCCTCATACAGAAACACACGAGCCACGTCAGAGACGCGCTCCTTCAACTCACCCCAACTGAGTCAACCGATTCAACACGCGACTCGGTGCGACTGGCCGGTTTGTTTGTCGACATGTTCTCCACCCACATAATCGACGTCGCCGCCGAGCTCTCAATCCCTTGCTACCTCTTCTTCGCCTCGCCGGCGAGCTTCCTCGGCTTTATGCTTCACCTTTCCCAATTCGACTCGGAGGAAGAGTTGTCCATCCCGAGTTACAAGAACCCGGTGCCGAGATGCGTTTTGCCCAACCTCGTGATGAAGGGGAACGATGGGTTTTCTTGGATTTCACAACATGCCAGAAGGTACAGGGAAACGAAGGGCATTGTGGTAAATACGTTTGAGGAGCTTGAGCCTCATGCAGTTCAATCGCTCTCTCGTGATTCAAAGTTGCCACCGGTTTATCCAATTGGGCCGATTCTGGATCTTAATGGGTCGGCCCAATGGAATCCAAACCCAACCCAATATAAGCTTATCATGGAGTGGCTGGACCAGCAGCCTCTGGCATCTGTGGTTCTTCTTTGTTTTGGTAGCTTGGGAAGTCTTAAGGCAACTCAAGTTGAACAAATTGCAATTGGGCTTGAGCGGGCCCGAGTTAGATTCTTATGGGCTTTAAGGGAGCCCCCGAAGTCCCAATTAGAGGACCCAATGGATTTTGAAAACCACGAGAATGTGTTGCCAGATGGATTCTTGGAACGAACGGCTGGGATTGGTTTAGTGTGTGGTTGGGTCCCACAAGCAAAGTTATTGGCTCATAAGGCGATTGGGGGTTTCGTGTCGCATTGTGGTTGGAACTCGATATTAGAGAGCTTGTGGTATGGTGTGCCGATTGCCACGTGGCCATTGTACGCTGAACAACAAATGAATGCGTTCGAGATGGTTAAGGAGTTAAGTTTAGCGGTTGAGATTAGATTGAATTATAGAATGGGTGGGGATCTGGTGTGGGCAGAAGAAGTGGAGCGAGGTGTTAGGTTCTTGATGAACGATGCTGATGAGATCAGGAGAAAGGTAAAGAAAATGAGTGAGAAATGTAAAATAGCATTGATGGAGAATGGATCGTCTTACTCCATGCTGATGTCCCTGATTGAAGAGTTGACAAGTTGATCAGCCCATTGTATTTATATTTGATTATCATTTATCAAGATGCACTGGGATCTAAATGTGTTCATTCGGTATATCAGAGCATGTAGCATTTTTTATTTTATAGAAAATAAGCTTGATTTAGGAGATGCTAACATCACCTTTACAGCTGTACTTGCCTCCCTCTAATCTGATTCGGGCAGATGATTACCCAACTCAGTACAGGATGTTATTTTCCCGCCGAGTTTATTATGCAGTATGAGATGTATATTTTTTATTTACTTATATACATATTTTCATATTACATTTTAAATTTTATTAATTTAAACTAAAATAAACTAAAACAGTGACAAGTATATTTGAAAGGAAAAGATAGGAATGAAAGGAATACAACAGGTTACCAGCCCTATTATTGCATTTAGCGGGGTAATTGGATCAAGTTAATTTTAACAATAGTAAATAATCATTGCGTACTTTTGAAATCAAGTTGCCAAAAGGATATCGTGTTTGTGTTCCCAGTTGATTATCACAACCTTTAGAAGTTATTGGGTTTGAATTGTGCAGCACGTAGGTTACCAATAAGGAGTTTTATACAATTGTAGCTTCAATGCAACAACTTGCACATATAAGTTCAAATTACATAAAATTAATAGATTAGTTGCCATAAATAATTTGCCCGGTAATTCACGTTATTAAACCAAACTCCATCCAATATTACACAAATCATTCAAAATAGATAACGTTACATGAATCACCCAAAGCAAATTTTTATATAAATCAAAATCGATAGGCTAGATTTATGTTTGTACATAAATTGAAACAGCCATGTTTAAAGTATATGTGCTTCTAGTAAATCTAATGAGACTGTTTCGATTTATATGTAAATGCAATGTTACCTAATAAATCTAATTGGACCGTTTCAATTTATTTTAAATCATGTTGTTTTGATTTATTCAAGAGCTAAACGATATAAATTATGTATTTACCCAAGCCACTGGGATATTACAAATTTTTATGGTACTCCTAATACTTTTTAAGTCATTTTTTCAAATTGTTTTGCATGGAATAAATTTTTTTTAGTATAACTTAAATAAATTTATTATAAAAAGTTGTTGAAAAATGTATTTATTCAAATTTTAAATACAATATTTTTCTACATAATTAATAATTTAGAAATTAAAATAATTATTTTATTTTATGCGAAATAATTAAAAAAATATTTTTTTTTACCAAAGATAAGAGACTCAAACCCGCAACCTCTTAATTGAATATGTAGAGATTATAAATATAAATATTTATATATGTATTCAAATTTTAAATAAAATACTCTACGTAATTCATAATAATTTAAAAATTAAAAAAAATTTTTTTCATGCATTACCATTTACCAATAAGTTGTAGGGCACTTACAGATTCAATATATAACACACTATTATGATAATACTTGGCTAGAAAACAATATAGAAAAAGAAGCCTTCAATTTTCCTTCAAGACCTCATCCACTTGGCTAGAAAACAATATAGAAAAAGAAGCCTTCAATTTTCCTTCAAGACCTCATCTTCCAGGCATACGTAAAGAAAAATAATAATATATACAGTGACAACAACATTATATTATTATAATAATAATAAATTAAAGAAAATGTATGTGAAGCGAAAATAATCCAATGTTATATGATGTATTAATTAATTATTTCATAGAATAAAATAATTTTTTTAATTTTTAAATTATTATTGATTATCTAGAATATTTTATTTAAAATTTAAGTATATGTATAAATATTTATATTTAAATTTAATATTTTTTTAATTATTTTACATGAAATAAAATAATTGTTTTAATTTTTAAAATTATGTAGAAGAGTATTGTATTTAAAATTTGAATAAATACGTTTTTTAACAAATTTATTTAAGTTATACTACAAAAAAATTTATTTCATATGAAAAATAATTTAGAAAAATGACTTAAAAGATGTTAGGAGTACTATAATAATTTGTAATATTTTAGTGGTTTAGGTAAATACATGATGTATATCGTTTAGCTCCTGAATAAATCAAAACAACATGATTTAAAATAAATCGAAACAGTGGGTGTAGATTTACTGCACATACATTGCATGCATAAATAGGGGTGGTAACGGGTAGGGTAGGGACGGGTTTTTGCTCTACCCGACCCCGCCCCGCCGTACAACAACTTGCATAGAACCCGCCCCGCTTCTACCTGCGAGTAGTAAAATGTTAAAACCTAACCCGCCCCTACGGGTACCCGCCCCGCCCCTACCCCCTCATATAATTATTAAAATTCAATAAATAAAATTAAATTTCAAAATTTATATAACCATCATCACATACATAACATAAATTAAAGTAAAAATTTAAATATGATACCATATTATTAATCATTTACTAATTATTTTACATATATTATATATATTATATATTAAAATTATATATATTATATATATAGCGGGGCAGGTAGGGGCGGGTATTACCTAAACCCGACTCGCCCTGTCCCTCCCAAGAACCCACCCCGCTACCGGGGCAGGTAATTACCCGCCTCGAGCGGGTAGGGGCGGGGTGGGTACCCGCGGGTTCGAGTGGTATTGCCATCCCTATGCATAAATCGAAACGGTCCAATTAGATTTACTAGGTAACGTTGCATTTACATATAAATCGAAACAGTCTCATTAGATTTACTAGGAGCACATATAATTCTAACATCGCTGTTTCGATTTATGTACAAACATAAATCTAGCCTATCTGTTTCGATTTATATAGAAATCTACTTTGGATGATTCAAGTAACGTTATTCATTTTGGGTGATTTGTGTAATATTAGATGGAGTTTGGTTTAATAACGTGAATTACCCTAATTTGCCACGAATATGCTATTATTTAGCAACATATACTTTTTTTTTCACTTATTTTAAGTCCAATCACACTAGGTAACCAACATGGGGTTCAATCAACTCCTCTTAACTCT
Source organism: Arachis hypogaea (assembly GCF_003086295.3). Taxonomy (NCBI): domain Eukaryota; kingdom Viridiplantae; phylum Streptophyta; class Magnoliopsida; order Fabales; family Fabaceae; genus Arachis; species Arachis hypogaea. The sequence continues at coordinate 57,170,837 of NC_092048.1, forward strand.
TATTGGGTTGTACCCCAAAGTCCATTACAAAAAAATCCCCTCATTTATCGATTCTTACCCTAATTTAGACTTTATCCCCCCTTTTCACCACAACCACGCCATTTACTTCTCCCCTCTTTCACCAAAGCAGCATCGCTCACCCTCCCTCACACGCCGTTTTCGTCGCTGTCGACAACACATCTCAGCGGGCTGCTGCCACTTCCTACACAACTTAACGTCATCGTCACCGCCCGTGAGCATGTCGTCGCCCTTAACAACGCATCTCAACGCTGTCGTTGCCGCTTCCGATGCACGTCAACGTTGCCGCACAACCTCCTCCTCTTCAGAAACCCGCAACGTCGCACCACAACCTCCATCTTCCATCAGGCCATGTCTCATCCGCCTCTGCCCCCACGCTGCGTCGTCACGTCTCTTCCGTGCCCGTCTCCTCACTACTTCACGTCGTCTAAATAAGCAAAGCGTCGCACCGCCTCTGTTTCCCTCAGCCAAGCCACGCATTTGTTCTTCTTGTGCCCCTTGTAGTTAGATATTTTTTAATGCAGGTTTGCAGGTGTTCCTTCTTTATTGATGGAGGTTTCTTTGCTCTTTAAATGGATGTTTCTTTGTATTGTAGATGAATGTTTCTTATTATAGGATTGCATATGTTTTTTTTTATTCGGTGGGCGTTTCTTTACTCTCAATTGGATGTATAAATTTTGGGATGTTTTTTCTTTTTATTACTGGATGTTTCTTTTATATATTAGTGGATGTTTCTTTTTGTAGCATGTGGATATTTTTTCATACGAGTGGATGTTTTTTTAGTGCACTACAAAAACGTGGCGGTGGTCTGCGTGATGACACGACGACGGCGAAAGTAGCTCGAGGGGGTGGAGAAATGCCGATTAAGAATTTCTGAAAAGTATTTTATAAAACAGCGTTGCAAGCACAGCCTCAATCGACAAAATTTCCACTATCAATTTAGAATGTGTCACAATTAATAATAAATAACTAGGAGTAGAATCCCGAGTCGTTTCCCTAAGAGTTAACACAAGATGCAAATTATTGGTTAGCATTTTCCTAAATATTTTTTTGAAATTGAGAACGAAAAATTAAATAGCTAGAAATTAAAGCAATGGATAACTAGCAAGAGTGGATAATTAATCAAAATAAAAGGCCTTAGGCAGGGAAGATCCTTGTTGTCTTTTCCAAGTGTAAAAATAAAGGTTCATTGCTCCCACTTAGTTATCCTCCAACAATTGAAGGAAAGTCAAGTGGACTTCACTAACTCTAGCTCACAAGTCCTAGTCACTTCATGGGGAGGACTAGAGTTGGTGAGAATTGAGTTAGCCAGCAATTTCCAATTACAGATTAATACTTGGGTATAACAACTCAAGGGGTTCCAATTACTCAACCCCTACCCAAGTTTGGGAGATTTATTCCATTAACATGAATGCCATTTTCACAAACACATGGTGGGCGTAAATAAAAGACATGATAATTATGAGAAATTAATTAAATCAAAATTAACACTAACAATAATTAACAATGATCAACCAAGCAATAAAAATGCCCATAAAAATAATTCAATGCATTAATAAAATTCAAAAGTAACAAGATCCAAAATAAATTCAAAGCAATCAAATGAAAAAGAGTAATAGAGGTATTGGAGAAGAAAACTATAAGGACAATGACTCCAATTGAAGGTAGTAGCAGCTCTCTTAAGATCCAATTCAAAACAAACTAAGAATATCAAAAAACCTAGAGAAAAATGGATGTTTCTCTCAGTAGAATTCAAAACTAATAAAAAACTAAAGTGAAAAGTGAAGTGTGTTATCAGCTCCATCCCAGCATCTAGTCTATGTTTTCGGGCTTGAAACTGGGTCCAAATCAGCCCAAAAATCGCACCTAGCGAGTTCTATTAAGTGCAGCACGTGACGCTCTGTCACGCGTATACGTTAGCCACCCGTACGCGTCATCTGAACTTATGCGCTGGTCACGTGTACGCGTCAGTCACGCGCACGCATCAGCCATGCGTCCGCGTCGCTCCTTGACGAAGAGCAATTGCATGGGCTAGGAATTTGATGATCAAAATGGAATTGGCGTTGTAAGTATAGTCCAAACCCAACAAATTGATCATCAATCAAATAATAAAGTCAATACAAAATAAACCGAGAGTATTTAGCTCCCGGTTTGTTATTCCCTAGGAGTTGCAATGAAATGTACATTTATTGGCTATGAAGGTGAGAGAGCATGGGGATTGTGAATGCAAGAGAGAGCAAGAAATGTAAATAGCAAGAATTGAAACAAACATGCAAGGAATTAAATAGAAAGCAATTAAAGCAATGGAAATGGAAATTAAGTGCTAAAAAGGACTCTTGGCAAGAAGCGGGTAATCTAGGTTTACTATCCTAGTTGTGGACCACAAACATGGCAATAGTTTGGAATCAATCCAAACTAGTCAATCCTATTTGAGAATTAGTCAAAGGGTGTAATTGATCTCAATCCATAAGTCCTAGTCAATTCACTAATTACTTAGTGAAAGACTAGCGTCAATGGAAACCAAACCAATTAACTATTCTCACACAATGCGGAATGGACATCTACAACTCAATTCAACTCAAACACCCAAATTTCTCAACCAAGAGTGTGAAAACTAAACATGCTAGAAATTAAACATCAAAGCAATAAAAGTCAAAGCAATTAAATGCAAGAAAAGGAAACTTCAAATGCGAGAAAACATCTTGGCAAGTAATTGAGAGCTAAGACTACCTATCCTAGACATTGACCACAAACATATGATGATTATGAAGAGTTAATCCTACTTAGTTAACCTTACATCGAAGATAAGTCAAATAGGCATAGTTAATTCCAATCCCTAAGTCCTATGTCAACACTAGGGGTCACATAGAGTCAAGGGAAACCAAATTAACTAACTACTCTAATATATCAAGCAAGAATGGACATCAATGACTCAAGGATCACCAAAGTCAACAATTCCAAGCCAAGAGTGAAAAAAACTATGTAAAAACTAAGCCAAGCATTTTATCAAACACTTGGTGTGCATGAGAATAAAATAATATTAAATTGTAATAAAATAAATTCTAAAATTACCAAAGCAAGAAAGTGACAATAACAATTAAAGGAAGTAATAAATGACATGAAAACATAAATTGCATTAATTAAAATTAAAGTTAACAAGAGTAGCCATGAACATAAAAATAGCAAAATAAAGGAAATAACAAGGGAAATGAAGAAGAAGGAAGATGTAATAACAATAAATGACAAGGAAAAGTAAATGAAAACAAGGATTAAACATAGAAATTATAAGAAATTAAACTAAAGAATCCTAATTCTAGAGAGAGGGGGGAGCTTCTCTCTCTAGAGAACTAAAGTAAAAACATAGAAAACCTAAACCTAATTGTCCCCCCTTTCTCCAAGCTTCAATTCTGCATGAAATAGCCTTGAAAAACGAGCTGGACTTGGGTCCTGGAGGCCCAGAAATCGCCCCCAGCGATTTGCATTAATGAGGTCACGTGCAGCTTTCCACGCGTACGCGTGGGTCACGCATACGCGTCGCTGCCCAAAATCTCACCCACGCATACGCGTCGCATGCAAATCTCCCTTGTGTGTACGCACGCGCACACTGCTGAAAAGCTCCAAATGCTCATTTCTTCAAGGATTCTCCCCCTAGCATGCTTTTCTCTTCACTTCTTCCATCCCATACTTGCCTTGGAAACCTGAAATCCCTCATCAAATACATCAAGGCATCGAATGGAATAAGAGTGAAATAAAATTAGCTATTTTAAGGCCTAAAAAGCATGTTTTCACAATTAAGGACGAATCTAGGGAGAATTACAAAACTATGCTATTTGAAGGAATAAGTGTAGGAAAAGTTGATGAAATCCACCCAAATAGAGCAAATAAATATCATGAAATGTGGATTCATCACATCCCCACACTTAAACAATAGCATGTCCTCATGCTATACTAAAGGAAAAGAGAAGGGGAATGAACTTTTATTCAAAGCAAGGAAACTACCTATATGCAATTTACCTATATGAATGCAACCACTTAGTCAAAATAAATAAATTTCCAAGAATACATATATAAACATAAGGGATAAAACAATCTCAATCAAGTCCAATTCATAATTGATCAGAGTTATTGAAAAGCACAGATAAACTTGCAAGAAGGAGATAATCAAAGGTGGAAACATGCAATTGAGCAATTGAACCCTCACCGGATGTGTATCCGCTCTAATCACTAAAGTGTATAGGGTCAATTCACTCATTTCTCTTCTAATCATGCTTTCTAAGATTTGTCTTTTATCTAACAATCAATAATTATTCAATGCATGCATACAAGTATCATGAGGGCTTTTCCATAGTTGTAATGGGGTTAGGGTAAAGGTAAGGTTATATGTGGTAAAGCGAGCTTGATATTTTCATCTTTGATTAGCCTAAGCTCTCACCAACCTACTTAACGACCTATACAACTCAAAGCAAGCCTAACTACCCATTCCTCACTTTTCTTACACACTAATGCGTTTCCTTTTTAATCACAACTCATATGCATGATTATTGTTACTTTGCTTTGGGGCACTTTGTCCCCTTTCTATTATTTTCTTTTCTCTTTTTTTTTTTTTTCAAACTAACATATGTACAAAAGTGTCAATGCATATGGTTTAAGTATTTAATGCTTGAGCATGTACCCAATTTCCAAGATTTTTAACAAGGCACAAAAATCCACTTTTACCTTAACCAAAGTTTCCAAACTTCCCCTCACTTAGATGATACACACTCTCACTAGCCTAAGCTAATCAAAGATCCAAATAAAGGACATTTATTGTTCTTTCACTTTAAGGTTAGTAATGTGCTAACTTTAAGAACAAAAAGGGGATTGAAATAGGCTCAAAGGTGGTTAACAAAGGGAGATAAGAGGGTAGGTGATGACATGTCATCATGTCATATTTTTCTATACTTTTTCATACAAAAATTGATGATTAGTGCTTAAATGGTATATTTCTTTAATCTTTTGATTTGATAAACTTTGTAGGAAATAAGTAGAAAAAGAAGCAAAGAAGCACAAATTAAGCTCAATTAAGCTCAAAAGGAGCAAAGAGGATTTGCAACCCTAACCTCTTCACACTCCAACAAGAATAACTCGAGCTACAAAGCTCCAAATGAGGTGATTCTAGTGGCATTAGAAAGCAGGAATCTAGAGCTTTCCAAGCATATATGACACTGCGTGGTGGACACTAAATCTGAGAAAGAAAACTTATCCCAAAAGTACAAAGATGAACATAGTATCAACCTGCAGTAAGGCCAGCTGACCTCTTCACCTTCCAAGGAGGATAACTTGAGTTGTAAAGCTTTAAATGATGCGCTCTCAAATGATTTGGAAAGTAGACATCCAGAGCTTTCCAACGATATATAATAGTATGTGGTGAACATTAAGTTTGGGCTTCAGAAGCTGGCGCTAACTTTGGCCTCCAATGCAGCGTTCACTAAGTGAACGCCACGCTCACTAATTGAGCGTTTTTGGCCTCCAAACCAGCATGACCATGCTTTCTTCAAAGGACCATAACTTGAGCTACAGATGTCCAATTGATGCGCTTCCAGTTGCATTGGAAAGCTGATATTCAGAGATTTCCAACAGTATATAGTAATCTATATTTGGCATGAAATTGAAGCACAAGTGATAGGAATCTTTAAGGCCCCAAAAACACATTTTGGCCAACGTTCACTTTCTTAACATTTTCGGGAATTTCAAGCCTTGGGGAGGAAGCATCAAAGAGAAACGCTCAATAAGTGAACTCAGCATTCACTAAGGAGAGCACTAGTGAGAACCAAAAGAGCCAGCGCTCAATAAGTGAACTTAGCGTTCACTAAAGCAACGCTAAAGGGAACAACTGGCGCACCAAATGCACACTAAAGGAGTGAACATGGAGTTCACAAAGTGAACTGAACGCTCCACTGGGAGCACCAATTGCATCCTAATCCACTTGAACCAAGCCAAACAATCCGGATCCAACCTCTCATTCAAATCCAAACAAGCAAAGCCCAATATCATCACTCAAAGGCACAAGAGATAGTTAGAATAGGAATTTTATTTAAATTGTAATTTGTTTTCAATTTCAATTTTATTTTCATTTTTTGTAAAGCCTATATAAAGACATCAGTTTCATTTCAAAAAGGAAGGCTAGCTCTGCTAGAGAGCAATAGGAGTAGGAGTAGGAGTAGAGTAGAAGGCTCTTTGATACACTTTTATTTTTCTGCACTTTCTACATTTTAGTTCTATGCAAAATTTTAATTTTTACAATTCTCTGCTACAATTTCCTTCTCCGCAATTCTACTTTCTGCAACTTTACATTTGAGTTTGTTGTGAGCTGAATTTACTTTTTGTGCAATTTAATTCCTCTGCAATTGTTCTAAGCTTTGATCTACTGCTTCATTTAATTTCTAGCACCCAATTCCCTTTACATTTGCTACAATTTACATTTCTTGCTATTTAACTTTCAGTCAATTTACCTTCTGTATTTTATCTTCTCTGCAATTTACTTCCTGCAAGTTAGATCTTTTGAATTTATTTTTCTTGTTCTTTAAGTTTCTGTCAAATTTACTTTTGGCAATTTATAATTCTTGCAATTCACTCTCTGTTAGTTCAATTTCATCCAATTCACCACTGTCTACTTGATTAGAAATATCATCCACTAAAGTTTCTTGATCCATCAATCCCTGTGGGATCGACCTCACTCTTGTGAGTTATTACTACTTGATGCAATTCAGTACACTTACCGGTGAGTTTGTGTGGAAATCTAATTTTCCCTCATCAGTAGGCTATTTGGGACAAGTGAGCTTAATGAAAAGATGGCCTCAATCACAAACATGCATATATACATCAAACAATAGACATAAAGAATCAAACAAATCAAAGATTACAATCATAGAAAGAGAATAACACACACAAGAATGAAAATAGTGGTTATATGATGTAACCACACAATTAGGCTCAAAACTCACATGGTTGTGTGTTCATAACTCAAAAACATGTTCTACAACATATTTCAAGCAAGTTTCAATTAAAAGTTCTAACTCAAATCAATTAGGATGTCAATGCCCTATCAAGAATGTTTTTCTTGGAAAATTTCATTAAATTAACTAAGCTTATTATATGTATGCAAAGAGATGCAATAACTAAGAAGCATGCAGTTAAAGCTCTAAAATATATACAAGCTAAGAAAATAACTTGTGCAAGTGTTTAGGATTAGAGTATGTCACCCAAGATGGTCGATCGGTGACGACCTCCCTACACTTAAAGATTTGCACTGTTCGCGATGCAACTAAAGGTGAGCAACGGGGGGGGGGGGATAAAGTGACTTCGGATTGCCACCTTCAGCTGGTGGATCAATCGGCTGTCGCGTGTTCTTTCTCCCACTCCCTTTGTTGCTTACGATGAATCATTCATGAAAAGCAGAAATAACCCCGTAAGACAAGTAAATGGAAAAGCAACAAGGAAGCATGTATTTGTTGGAATGAGGCAATAATCACTAAAATGAGTGAGTGAATAAGTTTGTGACATGAATAAAATAGGTGTGTGAATTCAAAATTGTGCACGATTTAGAACACACACACACACACTAGCATGGATAACTAGGTCACAAGTATACAAAATAACATGCACTTCACTCATCCTAGTGTGCTTGAAATACTTTAAAAGAGACTTGTAGGTTAAGATAAACAAAAAATAAGCATGAAGGTATTCAAGCAAGAATTAAGGAATTGTAAAATGGATAATGGAGCACACCTAACTGACATAAAGTGGAAGACATGACAAGCATAGTCCAAAACGCTTAAAAAGCTCAAAAAGTGTCATTAGGCAAGCTTATAATCTAGTTCCACAATTCCTAATTTCAATGCATCAAATAGGTGACTTATTAAAAATCAATCCTAACAAGCATCACCTAAAAAAATGCATCAAGAAAGAATAAATTGCCTAACTTAGATAATAAAATCAAATTACATGGTGATCAAACATGCAATTTAGAAATCTAACAAACATTCTCAACGGCAATCGTATGAGTGCTTGGTATGCATAAAATTAAACATTAAGAGCTTAATACTAAGCAATAATTTATTAACTCAACAATGATATCCAACAATGATAGCGATAACAATATCAATATTCCAGCAGCAAAATCTCAACAAAATCAATAAATCAACTCAATCATCCAATACTTAGCACAAAAATTGAGAATTAAACTAACTAACTAAGCAAATAACTAACTAACTAACTAACTAACTAACAAACTAACTAACCAACGGTGAGCATGGTGGGTGGTAAACGGTGGTTGAATAGGGGAAAGAAGAGAGGAGAAGAGAAAAGAAGAGAAGAAGTAGAGAGAAGAGAAGAAAAGAAGTGTATAGGGGTGAAAACAGGGGCGTGCGTATGCACAAAGAGGGGTGCGCACGCACAGGGGGTCACACGTATGCGTCAGCGACGCGTGCGCGTGGAATGGCGAAGAAAGCATATCGACGCGCGGGCGTCATGGACGCCTGCGCGTGGAAGAGGGAAAAAGCAAGGTGACGCGTACGCGTGAGACACGCGTATGCGTCGATGAAAAAACTCAAATGGGCTTGCGTTCGCACTATGTGTGCTGACACTGCCACCAGAGGCCATATTTTGAGGTGTGCGTGGGCACAGGGCTGTGCCCACGCACAAAAGGCCGAAAATTTATTTTTTTAGGAAGGATCATGTGTGCGCGCGCACACAGGACCGTGCGCGCGCACAGAAGCTAAAAGGGTTATGGGTGCGCACGCATAGGCTATGCCAACGCTGCGAACAGAGGGCATAATAATGAGTGTGCATGCGCACAGGTTGGTGTGCACGCACAGAACGCAGAAAATAGAAGTCGTGTGCGCACGCACAAGTACGTGCGTACGCACAAGTGCGTGCGTATGCACAGATGCCCTGTTTCCAAAATTTTTTTTCTTTTAAAATCTAAGGTACCAAGCCTTAGCTCAAGCAAAATTCAGCCCCAAAACATCCAAAACATCACAAAATCATGATCCAAACCAAAATTAACATAACTAACTCAAAATTAAACTAATTCTAATATAGTCAATCAAACAAAAATGCAATGGAAGCAAATTTTAAACAAGGAAAGGATAAGAATAATGTTACCATGGTGGGGGGTCTCCCACCTAACACTTTGGTTTAATGTCCTTAAGTTGGACTTATGGAATGTTCTCATCAAAGTTGGAATCCCACCCAAGCTTGTGCCTCTAAGGCAATTGAAATTCCCAAGCTTGTGCACCCAATCTTGTTGTGAATTTCTTTCATTCCATCTAGGTACGCAATAGTAACACAACTCACAATGCAATGGGTGAGAATTCATAAGATAAAAAGAAAATAAGAACCAAAGATAATAAGAACAAGTAATATGAATTCCTAAAGCTAGCAAAAACAAGCAATCAACCAAAAACCAACTATTCACATATTCATATATTAACGTATTTACATTAACCAAAAGCAAGCAACTTATGTACAATCAACCAAAATTAAGCTATTCACACTATTCACAATATGTACAATAGCCAACAATAAGCACCATTACAACTCCCCGGCAACGGCGCCAAATTTGACGAAGAGCAATTACATGGGCTAGGAATTTGATTATCAAAATGGAATTGGCATTGTATGTATAGTCCAAACCCAACAAATTGATCATCAATCAAATAATAAAGTCAATACAAAATAAACTGAGAGTATTTAGCTCCCGGGTCGTTATTCCCTAGGAGTTGCAATGAAATGTACATTTATTGGCTATGAATGAGAGAGAGCATGGGGATTGTGAATGCAAGAGAGAGCAAGAAATGTAAATAGCAAGAATTGAAACAAGCATGCAAGGAATTAAATGGAAAGCAATTAAAGCAATGGAAATGGAAATTAAGTGCTAAAAAGGACTCTTGGCAAGAAGTGTGTAATCTAGGTTTCCTGTCCTAGTTGTGGACCACAAACATGGCAATTGTGTGGAATCAATCCAAACTAGTCAATCCTACTTGAGAATTAGTCAAAGGGTGTAATTGATCTCAATCCATAAGTCCTAGTCAACTCACTAATTACTTAGTGAAAGACTAGCGTCAATGGAAACCAAACCAATTAACTATTGTCACACAATGCGGAATGGACATCCACAACTCAATTCAACTCAAACACCCAAATTTCTCAACCAAGAGTGTGAAAACTAAACATGCTAGAAATTAAACATCAAAGCAATAAAAGTCAAAGCAATTAAATGCAAGAGAAGGAAAGTTCAAATGCGAGAAAACATCTTGGCAAGTATTTGAGAGCTAAGGCTACCTATCCTAGACATTGACCACAAATATATGATGATTATGAAGAGTTAATCCTACTTAGTCAACCTTACATCGAAGATAAGTCAAATAGGTATAGTTAATTCCAATCCCTAAGTCCTATGTCAACACTAGGGGTCACATAGAGTCAAGGAAAATCAAATTAACTAACTACGCTAATATATCAAGCAAGAATGGACATCAATGACTCAAGGATCACCAAAGTCAACAATTCCAAGCCAAGAATGAAGAAAAGCTATGTAAAAACTAAGCCAAATATTTTATCAAACACTTGGTGTGCATGAGAATAAAATAATATTAAATTGCAATAAAATAAATTCTAAAATTACCAAAGCAAGAAAGTGACAATAACAATTAAAGGAAGCAATAAATGACATGAAAAGATAAATTGGATTAATTAAAATTAAAGTTAACAAGAGTATCCATGAACATAAAAATAGCAAAATAAAGGAAATAATAAGGGAAATGAAGAAGAAGGAAGATGCAATAACAATAAATGACAAGGAAAAGTAAATGAAAACAAGGATTAAACATAGAAATTATAAGAAATTAAACTAAAGAACCCTAATTCTAGAGAGGGGGGAGCTTCTCTCTCTAGAGAACTAAAGCAAAAACATAGAAAACCTAAACCTAATTGTTCCCCCTTCTCCAAGCTTCAATTCTGCATGAAATAGCCTTGGAAAATGAGCTGGACTTGGGTCTTCGAGGCCCAGAAATTGCCCCCAGCGATTTGCATTAATGAGGTCACGTGTAGCTTCCCACGCGTACGTGTAGGTCACGCGTACGCATCGCTGCCCAAAATCACACCCACGCGTACGCGTCTCATGCAAATCTCCCTTGTGCATACGCACGCGCACTTGTACATGCGCACACTGCTGAAAAGATCCAAATGCTCATTTCTTCAAGGATTCTCCCCCTTGCATGCTTTTCTCTTCACTTCTTCCATCCCATACTTGCCTTGGAAACCTGAAATCACTCATCAAACACATCAAGGTATCGAATGGAATAAGAGTGAAATAAAATTAGCTATTTTAAGGCCTAAAAAGCATGTTTTCACAATTAAGCACGAATCTAGGGAGAATTACAAAACTATGCTATTTGAAGGAATAAGTGTAGGAAAAGTTAATGAAATCCACCCAAATAGAGCAAATAAATATCATGAAATGTGGATTTATCACATCCCCAAACTTAAACAATAGCATGTCCTCATGCTATACTAAAGGAAAAGAGAAGGGGAATGAACCTTTATTCAAAGCAAGGAAACTACCTATATGCAATCTACCTATATGAATGCAACCACTTAGTCAAAATAAATAAATTTCCAAGAATACATATATAAACATAAAAGCTAAAACAATCTCAATCAAGTCCAATCCATAATTGATCAGAGTTATTGAAAAGCACATACAAACTTGCAAGAAGGAGATAATCAAAGGTGGAAACATGCAATTGAGCAATTGAACCCTCACCGGATGTGTATCCGCTCTAATCACTAAAGTGTATAGGGTCAACTCACTCACTTCTCTTCTAATCATGCTTTCTAAGATTTGTCTTTCATCTAATAATCAACAATTATTCAATGCATGCATACAAGTATCATGAGGGCTTTTCCATGGTTGTAATGGGGTTAGGGTAAAGGTAAGGTTATATGTGGTAAAGTGAGCTTGATATTTGCATTTTTGATTAGCCTAAGCTCTCACCAACCTACTTAACGACCTATACAACTCAAAGCAAGCCTAACTACCCATTCCTCACTTTTCTTACACACTCATGCCTTTCTTTTTTAATCACAACTCATGCATGATTATTGTTACTTTGCTTTGGGGCACTTTGTCCCCTTTCTATTATTTTCTTTTATCTTTTTTTTTTCAAACTAATATATATACAAAAGTGTCAATGCATATGGTTTAAGTATTTAATGCATGAGCATGTACCCAATTCCCAAGATTTTTAACAAGGCACAAAAATCAACTTTTACCTTAAACACAGTTTCCAAACTTCCCCACACTTAGATGATACACACTCTCACTAGCCTAAGCTAATCAAAGATCCAAATAAAGGACATTTATTGTTCTTTCACTTTAAGGCTAGTAATGTGCTAACTTTAAGAACAAAAAAGGGGATTGAAATAGGCTCAAAGGTGGTTAACAAAGTGAGATAAGAGGGTAGGCTATTTGGGGTAAGTGAGCTTAATGAAAAGATGGCCTCAATCACATACATGCATATATACATCAAACAATGGACATAAAGAATCAAACAAATCAAAGATTGCAATCATAAAAAGAGAATAACACACACAAGGATGAAAATAGTGGTTATATGATGTAACCACATAATTAGGCTCAAAACTCAAATGGTTGTGTGTTCATAACTCAAAAACATGTTCCACAACATATTTCAAGCAAGTTTCAATCAAAAGTTCCAACTCAAATCAATTAGGATGTCAATGCCCTATCAAGAACATTTTTCTTGGAAAATTTCATTAAATTAACTAAGCTTATTATATGTATGCAAAGAGATGCAATAACTAAGAAGCATGCAGTTAAAGCTCTAAAATATATACAAGCTAAGAAAAATAACCTGTGCAAGTGTTTAGGATTAGAGTATGTCACCCAAGATGGTCGATTGGTGATGACCTCCCCACACTTAAAGATTTGCACCGTCCGCGGTGCAACTAAAGGTGAGCAACGGGGGAAATAGTGACTTCGGATTGCCACTTTCAGCTGGTGAATCAATCGGCTACTGCGTGTTCTTTCTCCCACTCCCTTTGTTGCTTACGATGAATCATTCATGAAAAACAGAAATAACACCGTAAGACAAGTAAATGGAAAAGCAACAAGGAAGCATGGATTTGTTGGAATGAGGCAATAATCACTAAAATGAGTGAGTGAATAAGTTTGTGACATGAATAAAACAAGTGTGTGAATTCTAAATTGTGCACGATTTAGAACACACACACACACTAGCATGGATAACTAGGTCACAAGTATACAAATTAACATGCACTTCACTCATCCTAGTGTGCTTGAAATACTTTAAAAGAGACTTGTAGGTTAAGATAAACAAACAAGCAATAAAGAAGCATGATGGTATTCAAGCAAGAATTAAGGAATTGTGAAATGGATAATGGAGCACACCTAATTGACATAAAGTGGAAAACATAACAAGCATAGTCCAAAAAGCTTAAAAAGCTCAAAAAGTGTCATTAGGCAAGCTTATAATCTAGTTCCACAATTCCTAATTTCAATGCATCAAATAGGTGACTTATTAAAAATCAATCCTAACAAGCATCACCTAAAAGAAATGCATTAAGAAAGAACAAATTGCCTAACTTAGATAATGAAATCAAATTACATGGTGATCAAACATGCAATTTAGAAATCTAACAAACATTCTCAACGGCAATAGTATGAGTGCTTGGTATACATAAAATTAAACATGAAGAGCTTAATACTAAGCAACAATTTATCACCTCAACAATGATATCCAACAATGATACCAATAACAATATCAATATTCCAGCAGCAAAATCTCAACAAAATCAATAAATCAACTCAATCATCCAACACTTAGCACAAAAATTGAGAATTAAACTAACTAACTAAGCAATAACTAACTAATTAACAAATTAACTAACTAACCAACGGTGAGCATGGTGGGTGGTAAACGGTGGTTGAATAGGGGAAAGAAGAGAGGAGAAGAGAAAAGAATAGAAGAAGTAGAGAGAAGAGAAGAAAAGAAGTGTATAGGGGTGAAAACAGGGGCGTGCGTACGCACAAAGGGGAGTGCGCACACACAGGGGTCACGTGTACGCGTCCGCGATGCGTGCGCATGGAATGGCGAAGAAAGAATATCGACGCGCGCGCGTCATGGACGCCTGTGCGTGGAATAGGGAAAAAGCAAGGTGACGCGTACGCGTGGGGCACGCGTACGCATCGATGAGAAAACTTAAATGGGTTGTGCATTCGTACTATGCGTGCTGACGCTGCCACCAGAGGCCATATTTTGAGGTGTGCGTGGGCACAGGGCTGTGCCCACGCACAGAAGGCCGAAAAATTATTTTTTTTAGGAAGGATCATGTGTGCGCGCGCACAGAAGCTAAAAGGGGTATGGGTGCACATGCATAGGCTGTGCCCACGCTGCGAACAGAGGGCATAATAATGAGTGTGCGTGCGCACAGGTTGGTGCGCACGCACAGAACGCAGAAAATAGAAGTCGTGTGCGCACGCACAAGTGCGTGCGTACGCACAGATGCCCTGTTTCCAAAATTTTTTTTCTTTTAAAATCTAAGGTACCAAGCCTTAGCTCAAGCAAAATTCAGCCCCAAAACATCCAAAACATCACAAAATCATGATCCAAACCAAAATTAACATAACTAACTCAAAATTAAACTAATTCTAATATAGTCAATCAAACAAAAATGCAATGGAAGCAAATTTTAAACAAGGAAAGGATAAGAATAATGTTACCATGGTGGGGGTTCTCCCACCTAACACTTTGGTTTAATGTCCTTAAGTTGGACTTATGGAGTGCTCTCATCAAAGTTGGAATCCCACCTAAGCTTGTGCCTCTAAGGCAATTGAAATTCCCAAGCTTGTGCACCCAATCTTGTTGTGAATTTCTTTCATTCCATCTAGGTACGCAATAGTAACAAAACTCACAATGCAATGGGTGAGAATTCATAAGATAAAAAGAAAATAAGAACCAAAGATAATAAGAACAAGTAATATGAATTCCTAAAGCTAGCAAAAACAAGCAATCAACCAAAAACCAACTATTCACATATTCATATATTAACGTATTTACATTAACCAAAAGCAAGCAACTTATGTACAATCAACCAAAATTAAGCTATTCACACTATTCACAATATGTACAATAGCCAACAATAAGCACCATTACAACTCCCCGACAACGGGGCCAAATTTGACGAAGAGCAATTACATGGGCTAGGAATTTGATTATCAAAATGGAATTGGCATTGTATGTATAGTCCAAACCCAACAAATTGATCATCAATCAAATAATAAAGTCAATACAAAATAAACCGAGAGTATTTAGCTCCCGGGTCGTTATTTCCTAGAGTTGCAATGAAATGTACATTTATTGGCTATGAAGGAGAGAGAGCATGGGGATTGTGAATGCAAGAGAGAGCAAGAAATGTAAATAGCGAGAATTGAAACAAGCATGCAAGGAATTAAATAGAAAGCAATTAAAGCAATGGAAATGGAAATTAAGTGCTAAAAAGGACTCTTGACAAGAAGTGGGTAATCTAGGTTTCCTATCCTAGTTGTGGACCACAAACTTGGCGATTGTGTGGAATCAATCCAAACTAGTCAATCCTACTTGAGAATTAGTCAAAGGGTGTAATTGATCTCAATCCATAAGTCCTAGTCAACTCACTAATTACTTAGTGAAAGACTAGCGTCAATGGAAACCAAACCAATTAACTATTCTCACACAATGCAGAATGGACATCCACAACTCAATTCAACTCAAACACCCAAATTTCTCAACCAAGAGTGTGAAAACTAAACATGCTAGAAATTAAACATCAAAACAATAAAAGTCAAAGCAATTAAATGCAAGAAAAGGAAACTTCAAATGCAAGAAAATATCTTGGCAAGTAATTGAGAGCTAAGACTACCTATCCTAGATATTGACCACAAACATATGATGATTATGAAGAGTTAATCCTACTTAGTCAACTTTACATCGAAGATAAGTCAAATAGGCATAGTTAATTCTAATCCCTAAGTCCTATGTCAACACTACGGGTCACATAGAGTCAAGGGAAACCAAATTAACTAACTACTCTAATATATCAAGCAAGAATGGACATCAATGACTCAGGGATCACCAAAGTCAACAATTCCAAGCCAAGAGTGAAGAAAAGCTATGTAAAAACTAAGCCAAGCATTTTATCAAACACTTGGTGTGCATGAGAATAAAATAATATTAAATTACAATAAAATAAATTCTAAAATTACCAAAGCAAGAAAGTGACAATAACAATTAAAGGAAGCAATAAATGACATGAAAACATAAATTGTATTAATTAAAATTAAAGTTAACAAGAGTATCCATGAACATAAAAATAGCAAAATAAAGGAAATAACAAGGGAAATCAAGAAGAAGTAAGATGCAGTAACAATAAATGACAAGGAAAAGTAAATGAAAACAAGGATTAAACATAGAAATTACAAGAAATTAAACTAAAGAACCCTAATTCTAGAGAGAGGGAGAGCTTCTCTCTCTAGAGAACTAAAGCAAAAACAAAGAAAACCTAAACCTAATTGTCCCCCCTTCTCCAAGCTTCAATTCTGCATGAAATAGCCTTGGAAAACGAGCTGGACTTGGGTCCTGGAGGCCCAGAAATTGCCCCCAGCGATTTGCATTAATGAGGTCACGTGCTGCTTTCCACGCGTACGCGTGGGTCACGCGTACGCGTCGCATGAAAATCTCCCTTGTGCGTATGCACGTGCACTTGTGCGTGCTCACACTACTGAAAAGCTCCAAATGCTCATTTCTTCAAGGATTCTCCCCCTTGCATGCTTTTCTCTTCACTTCTTCCATCCCATACTTGTCTTGGAAACCTAAAATCACTCATTAAATACATCAAGACATCGAATGAAATAAGAGTGAAATAAAATTAGCTATTTTAAGGCCTAAAAAGCATGTTTTCACAATTAAGCACGAATCTAGGGAGAATTACAAAACTAAGCTATTTGAAGGAATAAGTGTAGGAAAAGTTAATGAAATCCACCCAAATAGAGCAAATAAATATCATGAAATGTGGATTCATCACTCCTCACTTCTCAAGTCTTTAAGTTCTTGTGTTCCTTCCCCTTTAACATGCTTCATCTTCATCCTTTAAGCCATTCATGTCCTATAAACCTGAAAACACCTAGCAAACACATCACGGCATCGAATGGTAATAAAGGAAAATTAAAAATTAGCAATTTTAAGGCCTAGGAGGTATGTTTTCAATCATAGCACAAAATTGGGAAGGAAACTCAAAAGCATGCAATTTACATGAATAAGTGTGAGTGTAGCTGACAAAACCCACTCAATTCAGTCCAAAATCTATCATAAAGTAGTGGTGTATCAAATATTCCCACACTTAAATATTAGCATGTTCTCATGCTAAGTTCATGTGAGCCAAAAGAGTGAACGGAAAATGGTGAGACTTATGCAATGCAATTTATCTATAAGGATGCAACTACGTGCTAAATGCTTCTACCTACTTGGTTAAAAGTAAACAAATTCTCCAAGAACACACAAATTGAATTTCACTAATTCGAATCTCAAAATAAAGTACAAGTAGGCTTGCAAGAAGAAAGCTCATGAAAGTCGGGAACAAAGGCTCGAGCATCGAACCCTCACTAGAAGTGTATACACTCTAATCACTCTAGTGTTTGAGAGTCGATTCTCTTGGTTCTCTACTAATCTTGCTTTCCAAGGCTTGCTCTTCTTCTACCAATCAACAAAAATTTAATGCACAAATACACATATCAAGAGGTCTTTTCACGGGTTGTAATGGGGTTAAGGTCAAGGTAGGAATGTATTTGGTTAAGTGGACTAAAATCCGAATCCTTGATTATCCTAAACTTCTCACCTAACTTAAGACATTCCATGTCATTACAATGCAAATTCTAACTATCCGTTGATAACAAATTCATGCACCTAGATGTCTTTTGAGTACCAATTATATGCATTAATTCAATTATTAGCCTTGGGGCATTTTGTCCCCTTTTTATTGCTTTCTCTTTTTCTTTCTTTTCCTTTCCTTATTTATTTATTTATTTTTTCTTTTTTTTTTCAGTGAGTTAATTCACATGATTAATGTGCTGGATACATGAACAAGTGTCCAAACTATTTTCACATTTTCATATAAGAATATAAAATACCCAATTCCCTAACCAAGTAATTTCCAAACCCAAATTTCCCACACTTTGTTCATATGCACTCTCACTAGTCTAAGCTAACCAAGGATTCAAATTAGGGATATTTATTATTTTTCACTTAGAGTTAATGATGTGCTAAAATAAAGAATAAATGGGGTAAAATAGGCTCAACATTGGGTTGCAAAGAGTTATGAAAGGGTAAGGCCATATGGGTATGTGAGCTATAGTGAAACAAGGCCTCAATCACGTAAGTGCATGCATACATCAAACAATGGAAATATAGAATCAAGCAAGACAAAGATCACAATTTTAGAGAGAACAACATACACCAAAATAAAATATTGGTTGATAAGATGCAACTAATCAAGTAGGTTCAAAATCTCACTGGTTTTGTGTGTTTGAGCTCTAAAACCATGTTCCAAATATAAATTCCTTCAAGAAATGTTCAACAAAAAAGTTTTTCAAATTAGTGAAATACTTTAAAGCAGTGTCTTGTAAAAGAAATTATCACTTCAACTAAGTAGTAACTAAATGCAAGCAACTAACTACTCATGCAAGTTATCCTATGTAACACAAGAAAATTAAAGTATTAGTGTTGAGAGAGTTGTTACCTTCGGGAGTCAGTTACCGACCTCCCTACACTTAATGCTTAGCACGGTCCTCTGTGCCATTAGTGATCCACAAGGTGGGTCTGGGATCGCCACTTCCAATGGCTAAATGATGGAGGGACAGGGGCGCCTCCATGTCCGTATCTTGATCGCTCGCCTCGCCATCAATGGAAGTAGAGTTCGAGGTGTCGGGTTCCTCCATAGGTAGGTTAGAACACCCAATGAGCTCCTTCAAGTAGTCATAGCGGCGCTTGTTTCGTCACTCCATCTGCTCAATTCTCTGGCCTTGCTGGTCTACCTTCTCGATGAGCTCAAGGAACAACTGGTGGGTGGATGGTGGTAGTGCATGTGGTGTTGATGATAGTGGAGCAGAGGATGAAGGTACAAGAGGTGGTTGAAGAAGAAGTTGCTCAACCAAGGGATGGAGTTTCTAAGGAAGACAATGTTTTGAAAGAGGCCAGTCCCATTCCTTTTCCACACCTTGCTAGGAGGACTAAAAAGCAAGTGGAGCTAGATCCAAAGATGGTGGATATCTTCAAAAAGGTTGAGGTAATTATTCCCCTTTTTGATGCTATTCGTCAAGTTCCTAAGTATGCTAAGTTTCTAAGGATTTGTGCATGAATAAGGAAAAATCCATGATTTAAAAACTATTCCATTGGGTAGCTCGATTTCTGCTCTGATGGGTGCTATACCGGAGAAATGTGGTGATCCCGATCCTTGTATGGTTACTTGCACTATAGGTGGTATGCAGTTTGTGGATTACATGTGTGACTTAGGTGCTTGTGTCAGTATTATGCCATTATTTGTATATGATGCTTTGAAGCTTCCACCGTTGAAAAGGTCGGCAGCCCATTTTGTTTTGGCGGATAAGAGCATAATCTCTGTGGTTGGCATTGCGAAAGACGTCTTGGTGAGCATTAAGGGGTTGATTTTTCCTATTGATTTCTACATTCTAGAGATTCCCCCTAATGACTCAGGAAGACCATCATCTATCTTGCTTGGGAGGTTGTTCTTGAAGACTTCTCAGTTTAAATTAGATGTCTTCTCGGGTACATATTCCTTTGAAATAGATGGAAGAGCAGTGAGTTTCAACCTTGATGAAGATATGAAGCATCCACCGGAAGATCACTCTATCTTCCAGTGTGATATTATTGATGAAATTGTGGCCGAAGTCCACCAAGATACAGTTGATGAGAAGAACATGGTTCAAGGTGCAAGTGTGGGGAAGCCCCCTGAGTATAATGAAGACACCTTGCCACCTCCAGTGGTTCCAGATGATCAGGTGCCAAGCCATGAGCTGACTATGGAGTTAAAGCCCCTTCCACCTCACCTCAAGTATGCTTATCTTGAAGATAATCAAAAGCTCCCAGTGATCATTGCAAAGGAGCTTACTTCCCAACAAGAGGAACGGCTGCTTAATGTACTAAGAAGATACAAGAAAGCTATTGGATGGACTTTGGCGGACATAGTTGGTATAAGCCCTCAAGTTTGTGAGCACCACATTTTTCTCGAAGAGGGAGCCAAGCCTATTCGTCAACCTCAAAGGCGGTTAAACCCCACAATTCTAGAAGTTGTGAAGAAAGAAGTAACCCGACTACTTGAAGCCGATATTATCTATCCGATCTCGGATAGTGAATGGGTTATCCTAGTACAAGTGATTCCGAAGAAGTCCGGCGTCACAATAGTGAAGAATGAGAATGGGGAACTCATGGCTATAAGGATGCAGAATTCCTAGAGAGTGTGCATCGACTATAGGCGCTTGAACTTGGCCACTCGCAAGGATCACTATCCACTGCCTTTCATCAATAAAATGCTTGATCGCCTGTCAGGTAAATCACACTATTGCTTTTTAGATGGTTATACTGGCTATTTTCAGATCCATATTGCTCCAGAAGATCAGGAGAAAACAACTTTCACATGACCCTTTGGAATGTATGCATATAAAAGAATGCCTTTTGGTTTATGTAATGCACCAGCTACGTTTCAAAGGTGCATGATGAGTATCCTTTCGGATCTTCTTGAGCATTGTATGGAAGTATTTATGGATGACTTTAGTGTCTATGATGATTTTTTCGATCTTTGTTTGGATAATCTTGCTAGAGTATTAAAAAGATTTGCTGGTTCAAACCTTGTGCTTAATTTTGAAAAATTTCCTTTTATGGTACAACAAGGTATTATTCTAGGCCATGTTGTTTCTAATACTGGTATATCTGTTGATCCTGCAAAGGTTGATGTCATTTCTGGTTTACCTTACCCCTCTTTTGTGAGGGAAGTCCGTTCGTTTCTTGGTCATGCAGGTTTCTACCGGCGTTGTATCAAGGACTTCAGTAAGGTTGCACTATCCCTTTCTCATCTTCTGCAGAAAGACATAGAGTTTGACTTGAGTGAAGACTACATAGAAGCATTTGACAAGCTGAAGATTTCTTTGACACACGCCCCTATTGAGAGAGGGCTTGACTGGAGTAGGCCGTTCGAGATTATGTGCGACGCATCTAACTATGCGGTAGGAGCGGCGCTGGCTCTGCGCGAAGGTAAGGATCCCTATATTATTGCTTATGCTTCTAAAACTTTAGATGGTGCTCAGTCTAATTATACTACCACTGAAAAAGAACTTTTAGCCATTGTTTTTGCTTTGAATAAATTCCGGGCTTATTTACTTGGAACTAAAGTGGTAGTAAATTCAAACCATGCGGCTTTGAAATACTTGCTAGCTAATAAAGAGTCAAAACCAAGGTTAATCCATTGTATATTGCTATTGCAAGAGTTTGATTTAGAAATCAAGGATAGGAGTGGTTCCCATAATTTAGTGGCGGACCACTTGAATCGCCTGAAACATATTAAAAGTGACTCCACTCCTATCAATGATGCATTTCCACTTGATAGCTTGCAAGCAATATCTGAGGTGGTTTCTTGGTATGCACCCATAGCTAATTATTTGGTTAGTCGCACCTTTCCTCCAAATTTTTCTAAACATCAAAAGGACAAGCTTAAGAGCGAGTCCAAGTATTACATATGGGATGACCCATATTTGTGGAGATGTGGTTCTAACCAAATAATTAGAAGGTGTGTTCCACAATCCGAAATTCAGCCTATTTTAGAGGCATGCCACTCTTCCGAGAGTGGTGGACACTTTAGTCCTCAAAGAACTGCAAGAAAAATTTTAGACTGCGGATTTTGGTGGCCCACACTTTTTAAGGATGCTAATCTTTTCTGTGACTCTTGCCACTAATGCCAAAGGTTTAGAAATATATCCAAGAGGGATGACGATGAGCGGATATTTTATACGCTTTTTGGGATTAATTTCATATAGATTTTAGTATGTTTTAGTTGGTTTTTAGTTTATTTTCATTAGTTTCTAGGCAAAATTCATATTTCTGGACTTTACTATGAGTTTGTGTATTTTTCTATAGTTTCAGGTATTTTCTGGCTGAAATTGAGGGAGCTGAGCAAAAATCTGATTCAGGCTGAAAAAGGACTGCTGATGCTGTTGGATTCTGACCTCCCTGCACTCAAAATGGATTTTCTAGAGCTACAAAACTCCAAATGGCGTGCTTCCAATTGCTTTGGAAAGTAGACATTCAGGCCTTTCCAGAAATATATAATAGTCCATACTTTGCTCAAGGATAGATGACATAAACTGGCGTTCAACGTCAGCTCTCTGTCCAATTCTGGCATCCAGCGCCAGAAACAAGTTGCAAGTTGGAGTTCAACGCCAGAAAAGGATCCAAAGCTGGCGTTGAATGCCCAAAACAGCCCCAGGCACGTGAAAGCTTTAGTCTTAGCCCCAGAAGTGGATTTCTGCACTATCTGTTATAGTTTACTCATTTTCTGTAAACCTAGGTTACTAGTTTAGTATTTAAACAACTTTTAGGGACTTACTTTGAATCTCATGACATTTTAGATCTGAACTTTGTACTCTTTGACGGCATGAGTCTCTAAAATCCATTGTTGGGGGTGAGGAGCTCTGCTGTGTCTCGATGAATTAATGCAAGTATTTCTGTTTTCCATTCAAACATGCGTGTTCCTATCTAAGATATCCATTCGCGCCTCCTTATGGAGAAGGTGATGACCCGTGACACTCATCACCTTCCTCACTCCATGAATGTGTGTCTGACAATCACCTCCGTTCTACATCAGATTGAATGAATGTCTCTTAGATTCCTTAATCAGAATCTCCGTGGTATAAGCTAGATTGATGGCAGCATTCATGAGAATCCGGAAAGTCTAAACCTTGTCTGTGGTATTCCGAGTAGGATTCTGGGATTGAATGGCTATGACGAACTTCAAACTCACGAATGCTGGGCGTAGTGACAGACGCAAAAGGATAGTAAATCCTATTCCGGTATGATTGAGACCCTGCAGATGATTAGCCGTACGGTGATAGCGTACTTGGACCCTTTTCACTGGAAGGATGGATGGTAGCCATTGACAATGGTGATCCACCAACATACAGCTTGCCATAGGAGGACGTGCATGCGTGAATCAGAAACAGAGGAAAGCAGAATTTCAGAAGACAAAGCATCTCCTAAACTCCAACATATTCTCCATTACTGCATAACAAGTAACTTTTAATTTATGCTCCCTTGTCCATTTGCAAGTCAATTGATAACCACCAATTAATATCCTGACTGAGAATTGCAAGATAACCATAGCTTGCTTCAAACCAACAATCTCCGTGAGATCGACCCTTACTCACGTAAGGTATTACTTGGACGACCCAGTGCACTTGCTGGTTAGTGGTACGAGTTGTGAAACGTGTTATTCATAATTCGTGCACCAAGTTTTTGGCGCCGTTGCCGGGGATTGTTCGTGTTTGAACAACTGACGGTTTATTTTGTTGCTTAGATTAGGAAAAATTTTTCTTTTTGGCTAGAGCGTTGGTCTAAGTCCGTGGCAGTTTGGTATACTCCTTTTTTTTAAAATCTTTTTCAAAAATAATAATTTCTCTATTAAATTTTGTGCCAAATTTTAAGTTTGGTGTTTTATTGTTGATTTCCCTTTGGTTTTCGAAAAATTTAGCTTGGTTTTCTAAAAATTTTAAGTTTAGTGTTCTTTCTTCTTGTTCTTGTGTTCTTGTGAGTCTTCAAAGTGCTCTTGAGTTTTCCTTGTGTCTTGATCTTAAAATTTTTAAGTTTGGTGTTTCTTGGTGTTTTTCCTCCAAAATTTTCAAAAAAAAAAAAAAACAAGGAGCATTAGATCTAAAAATTTTAAATCTTGTGCTATCTTATTGTTTTCTCTCTCCTCTTTAAATTCAAAAATATCTTTTCTCTCTATCTTAAAGAAAATTTTCGAAATTTACCTTTAAAATTCAGATTTTTTTAAAAATTTAAAACCTTTTTCAAAAATCATCATATCCTTTTCAAAACTTCCTAACCACTTTCTCTCTCCTCATTCTTTCGAAAATTTTCAACCATTTTTGTTTATTGTATTTTAATTTATTTTATTTTCGAAATAAATAAATAAATAAATAAATAAATAAATAAATAAAAATAAAATTTTTTATTTGACATCATCTCCCTTTCTCCATCATGGATCTAAGCGGAAATGAACAGTCCAGGAGGACTCTGGGGTCATATGCTAACCCCTCTACTGCTTCATATGGGAGTAGTATCTGCATACCTTCCATTGGAGTCAGTAGCTTTGAGTTGAATCCTCAGCTCATTATCATGGTGCAGCAAAGCTGCCAGTATTCCGGTCTTCCACAGGAAGAACTTATAGAGTTTCTGGCACAGTTTTTACAAATTGCTGACACAGTACATGATAAGGAAGTAGATCAGGATGTCTACATATTATTACTGTTTCCATTTGCTGTAAAAGACCAAGCCAAAAGGTGGTTAAATAACCAACCTAAGGCTAGCATAAGGACATGGAAACAGCTGACAGAAAAATTCCTGAATCAATACTTTCTTCCAAAACGGATGACACAGCTAAGGCTGGACATCCAAGGCTTTAAACAAGGAGATAATGAATCTCTTTATGATACCTGGGAGAGATACAGAGAGATGCTACGAAAATGCCCCTCTGAAATGTTTTCAGAGTGGGTTCAGTTAGACATCTTCTATTATGGGCTTACAAAAAGAGCTCAGATCTCTTTAGATTGCTCATCTGGTGGATCTATCCATATGAGAAAGACAATTGAAGAAGCTCAAGAGCTCATTGATACAGTTGCTAGAAATCAGCATCTGTACTTAAGCAGTGACCCTTTCATGAAAGAAGAGGCTAAAATAGCAACTGCTGAACTCAGTCCTGCAGAGCAAGCTGCTGAATTCAATCAGCAATTGGATTTCCTAACAAAGCAGTTAGCTGAATTCAAGGATAAACTACAAGAGACAAGGATGGCTAATATAAATATGGGAGAACAATTGAAGCAAACAAAGCAGCAGCTGTCAAGACAAATAACAGAAGAATGCCAAGCAGTTCAATTAAGAAGTGAGAAAACATTAAATACCCCACCTCAAGGCAGCAAAGAGCTAAGGAATGAGCAAACCACCCAAAATTCACCTGAGGACAGTAAGAGCCCAGTGAAAAGTAATTCTGGCACTAAAAAGCCAGAAATCTGGTGGAAGGCTGGCGCTGAACGCCCAGACCATGCCCAAGATTGGCGTTCAACGCCAGTAATAAGCAAAGACTGGCGTTCAACGCCAGAAACAAGTAAGGATCTGGCGTTGAACGCCCAAAATGGGCAGGATCTGGCGTTGAACGCCCAAAAGGGGCACAGTTCTGGCGTTCAGACGCCAGGAACAGACAAGGAGTTGGAGTCTAACGTCACTCCAGCTTCTAACGCTGGCACTCAATTACCAGAGAGGGATCAGATACACACAAGTGCTGATGACAACCCCTCTAAAAAGGCTTCTTCAACCACTTCTGTAGGCAATAAACCTACAGCAACTAAGGTTGAGGAATATAAAGCCAAGATACCTTATCCTCAAAAACTCCGGAAAGAGGAGCAGGATAAGCAATTTGCTCGCTTTGCAGATTATCTCAGGACTCTTGAAATAAAGATCCCATTTGCAGAGGCACTGGAGCAAATACCTTCTTATGCCAAGTTCATGAAAGAGATCTTGAGTCATAAAAAGGATTCGAGAGAAACAGAAAGAGTTCTCCTCACTGAAGAATGCAGTGCAGTCATTCTGAAAAGCTTCCCTGAAAAGCTTAAAGACCCTGGGAGTTTTCTGATACCATGCACATTAGAAGGTAATTGCACCAAGACAGCTTTATGTGATCTTGGGGCAAGCATCAACCTGATACCTGCATCCACTATCAGAAAGCTTGGTTTAACTGAGGAAGTTAAACCAACCCGGATATGTCTCCAACTTGCTGATGGCTCCATTAAATACCCATCAGGCGTGATTGAAGACATGATTGTCAGAGTTGGGCCATTCGCCTTTCCCACTGACTTTGTAGTGCTGGAAATGGAGGAGCACAAGAGTGCTACTCTCATTCTAGGAAGACCCTTCCTAGCAACTGGACGAACTCTCATTGACGTCCAACAGGGGGAAATAACCCTGAGAGTCAATGAGGATGAGTTTAAGTTGAATGCTGTCAAAGCCATGCAGCACCCAGACACATCAAAAGACTGCATGAAAGTTGATCTTATTGACTCTTTGGTAGAAGAGATCAACATGGCTGAGAGTCTCGAATCAGAGTTGGAAGACATCTTTAAAGATGTTCAGTCTGATTTGGAGGATTCAGAGGAAATGAAAGAGCCTCTGAAATTTCCTCTGGAAGAGGAAAAGCCTCCTAAACCCGAGCTCAAACCATTACCACCATCCCTGAAATATGTATTTCTGGGAGAAGGTGACACTTTTCCAGTGATCATAAGCTCTGCTTTAAATCCACAGGAAGAGGAAGCACTTATTCAAGTGCTAAGGACACACAAGACAGCTCTTGGGTGGTCCATAGGTGACCTTAAGGGCATAAGCCCAGCTAGATGCATGCACAAAATCTTATTGGAGGATAATGCTAAACCAGTGGTTCAACCACAGAGGCGGCTAAATCCAGCCATGAAGGAAGTGGTGCAGAAAGAGGTCACCAAATTACTAGAGGCTGGGATTATTTATCCTATTTCTGATAGCCCTTGGGTGAGCCCTGTCCAATTTGTCCCAAAGAAGCGAGGCATGACAGTGATTCATAATGAAAAAAATGAACTGGTTCCTACAAGAACAGTTACAGGGTGGTGCATGTATATTGACTACAGAAGGCTCAATACAGCCACCAGAAAGGATCATTTTCCTTTACCATTCATAGACCAGATGCTAGAAAGACTGGCAGGTCATGATTACTACTGCTTTTTGGATGGCTACTCAGGTTATAACCAGATTGCAGTAGATCTCCAGGATCAAGAGAAAATAGCATTCACATGTCCATCTGGAGTGTTTGCTTATAGAAGGATGCCATTTGGGCTGTGTAATGCGCCTGCAACCTTCTAGAGATGCATGCTCTCTATTTTCTCTGATATGGTGGAAAAATTTCTGGAAGTCTTCATGGATGACTTCTCAGTATATGGAGATTCATTCAGCTCCTGTCTTGATCACCTGAAACTTGTTCTGAAGAGATGCCAAGAAACCAACCTAGTTTTAAACTAGGAAAAATGTCACTTCATGGTGACTGAAGGGATTGTCCTTGGGCATAAAATCTTAAACAAGGGAATAGAGGTGGATCAAGCAAAGATAGAGGTAATTGAAAAATTACCACCACCTGCCAATGTTAAGGCAATCAGAAGTTTTCTGGGGCATGCAGAATTCTATAGGAGGTTTATAAAGGATTTTTCAAAAATTGCAAAACCTCTAAGCAATCTGCTAGCTGCTGACACGCCATTTGTGTTTGACACAGAGTGTCTGCAGGCGTTTGAAACGCTGAAAGCTAAGCTGGTCACAGCACCAGTTATTTCTGCACCAGACTGGACATTACCATTTGAGCTAATGTGTGATGCCAGTGATCACGCCATTGGTGCAGTATTGGGACAGAGGCATGACAAGCTTCTGCACGTCATTTATTATGCTAGTCGCGTTTTAAATGATGCCCAAAAAAATTACACAACCACAGAAAAAGAATTACTTGCAGTGGTTTATGCCATTGACAAGTTCAGATCATACTTAGTAGGATCAAAAGTGATTGTGTATACTGACCATGCTGCTCTTAAATATCTACTCACAAAGCAGGATTCAAAATCCAGGCTCATCAGATGGGTGTTGCTTCTACAAGAGTTCGATATAGAAATAAGAGACAGAAAAGGGACAGAGAACCAAGTGGCTGATCATCTGTCCCAGATAGAGCCAGTAGAAAGGACGTCCCTCCCCTCTCTTGAGATCTCTGAGACTTTTCTGGATGAGCATTTATTTGCCATTCAGGAAACAGCATGGTTTGCCGATATTGCAAACTATAAAGCTGCAAGGTTCATACCCGAAGAGTACAACAGGCAACAAAAGAAAAAATTAATCACTGATGCAAAATACTACTTGTGGGATGAACCCTATCTCTTTAAGAGATGTGCAGACGGAATAATCCGTAGGTGTGTTCCTAGAGAAGAAGCGCAGAGGATCCTATGGCATTGCCATGGATCTCAATATGGAGGCCATTTCGGGGGTGAGCGAACAGCCACCAAGGTCCTCCAATGTGGCTTCTATTGGCCCACACTCTATAGAGATTCCCGAGAGTTTGTACGTAACTGTGACAGTTGCCAAAGAGCTGGTAATCTGCCCCATGGTTACGTATGGGGAATTGACTTCATGGGACCTTTCCCACCATCATTGTCAAACACTTATATTCTGGTGGCAGTTAACTATGTATCAAAATGGGTTGAGGCCATTGCCACACCCACCAATGATACTAAAACAGTGTTGAAGTTCCTCCAGAAACATATCTTTAGCAGGTTTGGTGTCCCTAGAGTACTGATTAGTGATGGGGGCACTCACTTCTGCAACAAACAGCTTTACTCTGCCATGGTTCGGTATGGGATTCGCCACAAGGTAGCTACTCCATATCATCCACAAACTAATGGGCAAGCTGAAGTCTCTAACAGAGAATTAAAGAGAATCCTAGAACGGACAGTAAATACCCGTAGAAAGGAGTGGGCACGGAGCTTGGATGATGCTCTGTGGGCTTACAGAACAGCATTCAAGACCCCTATAGGAACCTCTCCATACCAACTTGTGTATGGTAAGGCATGTCACCTGCCCGTGGAACTGGAACATAAAGCCTACTGGGCAACCAGATTCCTAAACTTTGATGCCAAATTAGCAGGAGAAAAAAGATTGCTCTAGCTAAATGAGCTAGAGGAATTCAGATTCACTGCTTTCGAAAATGCCAAGCTTTATAAAGAGAAATAAAAAAAGTGGCATGATAGAAAGCTGTCATCTAGAATCTTTGAACCAGGACAGAAGGTTCTGCTGTTTAACTCTAGACTCAGGCTATTCCCCGGGAAACTGAAATCCCGGTGGAGGGGACCATATGTGATTACAAGTGTATCACCATATGGTTATGTGGAGCTTCAAGATATTGATTCTGATAAGAAGTTCATTGTCAATGGACAGAGAATCAAGCACTATCTTGAAGGCAACGTTGAGCAAGAGTGCTCAAGGCTGAAGCTAGATTAAAAGCTCAGCAAGGTCCAACTAAAGACAAGAAAGAAGCGCTTACTGGGAGGCAACCCAGCCATGGGCATCAATCCTCTAAGCATTTTGCCCTATTTTTATTTTTATTTGTTTATATAAAGTTCATTGATAACAAGGTAAAGAATCAATTGCATAAGTTCACAGGGTTACAGAAGGAATCTGCACACAAAACAGAGAAAAAGAGCTCACTGGCAAGAAAACGCCAGTAAGAGCCTGTTTTGGGCGTTCAGCGCCCACAAGAGGCATCCAGTGGACGCTGAACGCCAGTAAGGATAGCTATCTGGCGTTCAACGCCAGAAAAGGGCAACAACTGGGCGT